>NW_026898628.1:0-56173 GCF_033153095.1 Gastrolobium bilobum
GTTTGACAAAGAGCATACAATACGACATATGGAAAGGAAAGAAGTCATCCCTGAAATATTTTAGAGTGTGGGGGTGCTTGGCTAAGGTTGCGGTTCCTAAACCTAAGAAGTTGAAAATCGGACCTAAAACCGTGGATTGTGTATTCATCGGTTATGCACTTAATAGTAGTGCTTATCGGTTTCTAGTTTATAAATCTGATGTCTCAGACATACAAGTTAATACGGTTATTGAGTCAAGGGAAGTTACTTTCTTTGAAGACGTATTTCCGTATAAGAAAATACAAGAATCAAATGGTAATAATGATGACCAGGTTGTGATACCTCGGGATGCTACAACTAATATTGATCCTGTAGAGGATGTAAAAGATGAACCTAGACGTAGCAAGAGGCAAAGGACCGCCACATCCTTTGGACATGATTTTATGACATATTTATTAGAAAATGAGCCTCGAACGTCTAAGGAAGCTATAACGTCCCCGGAAGGACCATTCTGGGAAGAGGCTATCAATAGTGAGATAGAGTTTTCGATACTTATTCACCGGTTACAAGGATCACATCCATTAGGATGTTGATCGCGGTAGCTGCATTGAATGGATTATAAATACATCAAATGGATGTTAAGACCGCCTTCTTAAACGGCGACCTGGAAGAAGAGATATATTTAGAACAACCTGAGGAAAAAGGATTTGTCATTGTCTGTCTTTATGTAGACGACATGTTGATCATGGGTAGTAATAATCAAATGATTAAAGCTACTAAACAGTTACTTAATAGTAAGTTTGATATGAAAGATATGGGGATAGCAAACGTTATCTTAGGTATTAAAATCCATAGAACATCTGCAGGGTTCTGCTATTTACAGGCTCACTATATAGATAAGGTTCTTGAGAAATTCAAAAGTTTGAATATAACTCCTGTGAGGAACCCTGTCGATTGTAATCTTAGTTTACTAAATAACACTGGTAAAGCTACAGCACAAAAGCTATATGCTCAAGTGTTGGGAAGCCTGATGTATGTTATCAAACACTGTGGAGTTTTTAAACTCATACTCATTCCTAAGACAAGACAGTGTATTATGAGGGTAAGCATTTAGGCTTTTAATGATTTCTTAATCTGTTGCAATGCTAGAGAAGCAATTGTGTGACTCCTATTGTCTAGGTATACACTAAAGGTTGACGGTTCAAGTCGACCTAGACCACCGATTGACCGAGTATATCCGATAGGTTTTCACTAGAGAAGGTTCAAAGGTAACTCCACCTGTCTCGATGCAGTTGTTTCTCGTTGAGGAAATTACACTTTGCATTTATACTCTTATGCATTTTTTGTCACGGTGATTTGACTTCTTATCCATGTGGGGGATTGTTGGAATTTATATATATATATATAAATTGTATAGACAATCTATTGGTTATGAATAAGAAGTTTGGTAGTGAAAAGGTGTGCCTTTTCGTCGACAAACAGATGTATCTTTTCATCCTAAACGATGTGTTGTTTCATCCTAATGGACATGTTGTTTCATCCTAACGGACATGTTGTTTCATCCTTGAATGGGTGTCTTTTCGTGTTGAACGAATGTGTCTTTTCGTGTCGAACGAATGTGTCTTTTCGTGTCCAACGGATGTGTTGTTTCGTCATCGAATAGGTGCCTTTTGGAACGTGACTTTACGTTGTCTATAAATAGACACTGACACCTTCATAAAATGGATCCAATTTTTCTGCACTGAAACTCTGCCAGAATTTTTCTCCTTCCGGTTTTGCATGTTCCTTTTCATACTCCGGTGTAGTTTCCTCTGGCATTTTGTTGTGTTCGTTTGGGCTGTTGACTGGTAGTGCCGCCACTCTTCAGACGAAATCCGTTCTATCCTGGGAGACAAGTGTCCATCTACCTTAGGCATCAGTGAGGGGACAAATTGTCTTAAGGAGACACGTTCTGTGGGCTCGGATTTTATCCTTCTGATTTTGCATATCTGATTCATCATTCTGTCTTTCTCTAATACCTGACAAGTAAGTCTATTTTTTTTAATTGTTTATAATTGCACAGTGATAATTCTGATCATCTACCTCCTCCTCTGCTTTATACATGGGTTCAAACCTCTCAGTGATTTAACATCACCCACTGTCTTCAATAACAAATTAATCACACACTAAACTTAAACAACTATTAAGCTCCTCTTATATACTTTTTAAAAGCAGAGGCAAAGTAATAATACTGAGTGAACTGAAACTGAGCTTCTAAGATTCATTCAGTTATAAAAAACTTATCACTACAAACAAAAGTAACAATACAGATACAATGAATAAACCATAGACTATAGAGCACAAACAAATACATGACGTACAGTATTAATAATGAGGATTTAAGAAAAAATAAAGGTATGGTATGGTATGGTATCGGAAGTTACCTTATCCTCAGCAGCAAGTAAAGGAAGATTTTTGGGAAGAATCTCAACTCAAGAGGCTCAGAGTCGGGTGCCATCAAGAGGAGAAATGCCTCTGTTCAGTGTCTTTTTTGAGCTGAGCTACAAATACAAATAAAAATACATGTTTTATGGTCGCTGAAACAAAAAGAAAAAAGAAAAAAACGCAATAACACACTTAAAATAAATGGTAGAACCAACGAAATGAAATGAAATGAAATAAAAGCAGAGGCGAAAGAAAGTTCCTTTCCTGTGAGTTGAGGAGCTGCTTGTAGTTGGTAGCTTATCTTGTTGAACAAGATCTTCAACAGTATTGTTATTGTGAGTTGAGCTGAGCTTGATTGAAGAGAAGAGAAGAGAAGAGAAGGGGGCTAGGCTTAGGGTTTTTCTTTGGATGAGAAGAGAGAGAGAGAGAGAAGAAAGAGAGGAATGAGTGAGTGTTATTAAATTAAATCCCGCCCAATTTTAGATGAAAAATCTTTGAAAATTGTAAATTGTAAATTTGTGATCTGAGATGAGACTGCATCTGCATGTTTCGGATTATGCATTGAGAGGTGAGAGAGACTAAGAGCAATGGTTGGTTATTTTGATCAGTTTTGTTTTGGCCCAATCCAATCCATCTTTAATTAATTATAATAAAACTTTAAATTATAATATTTGCGCTGAAATCAAATTATTATAGATTACATGCTAAAAAGCGCGCGCGTGGTCAAGTGTCCAAAGCACATTACATTGATTTGCATTGGAGAGGGCCACACTTGACTTGACAATCAGACACTACACTACACTGAGTAAAAGCAATGCAATGAATGGACTTGGGTCGGGTGTTATTTTCAGCAGCATCATCTTTGTTTTGTTTTGTTTTGGGCCCAATCCAATCCAAATATCCAATCCATCTTTGTTTTGTCACTTACATACATCGAGGAGGGAGAGATTTCTTAATTCTAAATAAATAAATGTTAATTAAAATGCTAATTAATATATCTGATTCTATATCCTATACTATACTACCGTAGAAGGAGAGGAGGGGGGAATAAATTATTATTATTAACTACTCAATGAAAGAATTAAATTATAGAACAGTTTCGGATCTTAAAAAAAATATTTAGAAAGTATCACATAGACTTTCTTTTACATAGAGGGCCTATAAACTTATAGGCTGACCTATTTTATATTATTTATTTTAAATTAAATAAATAAATTATTATTTTAATGGTTTTGAATAATAAAATTATATTATTTTAATTATTTTCTTTAATTATTGAACGTCTTGTAGGCTTACAGTTTTGGCGGGTTGACCCGCCGGGCAGTGGCGGAGCCACGTTGTGGCCTACAGTTGCCTTGGCACTGGCTTATTTAGCCACGTTCATTTAGCTACATTTGAAAAGTAGCAAATTCTGTTCAAATTTTTTGAAAATTAGCCACGTTTTGGTCGTAGCCAAAGAACCGTAGTTATTTGGGCACTAGCTGAATTTTTTGGCACTTGCTAACATGTCATGCTGGCTCCGCCACTGCCGTCGTGCTCAACCCATATTGTCACCCCTAAATTTACATATAAAGTAGAGTCATCAAAACAGGCTATCTCTTCCTGTTAGGCCCTAGCTCGCACGAGTTAAGGCAAAAAATCCTACAAATAAAAAAGCCTGCATGAGCCAAAAACTTATATAATCCCACGAGATAGGGCCTGTCCACGAGCCAAAATTTCATATAAGTCAATCATTTGTCATTAATTAAAATTGTGACAGTAGCAAACAGGCATCACCAAAACCTTATCTGAAATTTCCATCCCTGATCCATCTACCGCTCCCAACTTCTACACTATATAATCAACTATAATGGAAAGAACAAAAAATCTTTACGTAATCCTCCAAGACAAGCAATCAATGAGATAAAATAAACCATGTTGTCATATAATTGAATGGAAATTGATTTCTCCGGAGAAACTACTCCCCTATTACAGACTCATAAAAATGTCTCATCCATCTTTTTTCTTTAATATAATGAGTCCCGTATATTTAATGGGTATGCAGAAGAGGAATAATTTCTTCTGCAACATGAGAAACTAGGAAAACTATTGCCACTTTGTTATTCCTCACTTTAACATAAATTCGTTACATTAATTATGCATTTGCTACTTTAGAGTAATAACCAACAAAATAGCTTTAGGCTTCTTTTCAATGGTATGAGATTCACCATTATTGCCTTTATTTTATTTAGCTGTTGATTTCATTAGCAATTTTCGTCTAGCTTCTTTCCTTTGTCATTATTTTCTATCATCCCACCATAGCGGAATGTGGCTGACCCAATTCGCAATTCAACATATAGCTATGAGTTATGAAAGTGCTTGATGAAGTTGAGGTGAAACGGGCCGAGCCGAGCCGAGCTTTGATCTTAACGGGCCAAGCCTGTATTTAAACGTGTCAGACTAGCCTTAGCCTGTTACCTGTTACGAATATAATATTAGCCTGTGGCCTGGTTCGTTTACAAAAAATAAAAGCCTGTCTCAAGCCTGTGGCCTGTTTATTTATTAAAAATAAAAACCTTACATTCCAATTTGTAGCCGTATTCAGCCCATTAATCATGCACTGATATGTATTTTTTTGTAAGAAAATAATAGTTGTTTCTTTTATAATAAAAAAACATTAATATTAAAAAATCAAAATAACAACATCACCTTTACTTTATTTTACGTTGCTTTTCCTTAATTTTCTTCCACATTCTAGATTTTTTACATAAAATTTTCTTCCACATTTCTTAATATTCTAGATTTTTTACACTAGATTTGAACCCCACCAATAAATTTTCTTCCACATTTTACATTAATTTTTCTTCCACGGTCGCCGCCATAAGCATCATTATAAGCCAGATGACTTTTATTTTAGGTCTCTCTGCTTCTAATTATACAGAGGAAAGAAAATATTAAAAATCATTAAATATATATTAAAACGATATAATTTTATTTAGAATAATATAAAATCATGTCCTTTAAAATAAAAAATATTTTCCCTTTTTTTTTGTAACTAAATATTTTCCCTTTAAAATTTAAAAAAGAGGACTAAAAAAATAAATAGACAACCTTATAATTTTGAAGAAATGCTTATGATAAAATAAATAAATTTTCTCTCTTTCCACCAAACAGATCATGGATTTAAAACAACAGTTATTCAGTAATCTAGATCTATAAGCGAGCACAAATATCTAGAATTTTCTCCACCTTTCATATATATATATATATATATATATATATATATATATATATATATATATTATTAAGACATTTCTGTTTCAGAATATGGTAGTGGACTAGTGTCATCTTTATACATGTCCATGTATCATATATATTTGTCATCTTCTTACGTCATATATGTTTTTATCAATTAGGTAGAATAATTACTCCTTTTCAAAAAATATAACAACTCTTGTTGATAATTTTTACTAAATCGTCGTGAGTTTGATTCATGTTGATGCTCCTTCATAGGTCAATTACATGTAAGTACCACTGTAAGCACTTGCTGAAACATGTAAATAGAACAATTTTACCCCCTTTACTCTTGTCCCTTTTATGTAACCCTGCTCAATCATAATTTGAGGCTATATGATCCAAAGAGTTATCTACTCCTCTTATATAACTCAAAAACATTAACATATTGAATAATCTATGGACATTTATACTAGCAATTGACACTTCGGTATCATTCACAAAAATTTTAGAAAGATAAATTTTCCATCCACATTAGACTCATCAGTCTTTACAAATAATCTTGTTCAATCATTCACAAAAAATGTCGATGTTGATCAGACTAATTATTAACCAAACAAGAACAATAGTGAAAATAAAAGTATAAAAATAGAAAGAATGCATGGTTACGTGACTTGTTGGTTATACAAACTCAAAGAAAATACAAATGAATGGAGGTCAATCTCAGTAGAGAACAAATCTGGGAAGGCAAAGAATTAAATTTGAATCCCATTTACAACTACATAGACAACAAATAATTGGTGTTATCAACTACATAGACAACAAATAATCCGAGTCAATCATTTGTGTAATAATCCGAGTCAATCATTTGTGTAGGATCATAAAGATCAAAGTCAGAATCAAAGTCCAAGTCCAAGTCTTCATTTAAGATTGAGCCTATTGAGCTTAAACTGGTAAGATGTGAAGCATAACTGCCATCCTGGCTTTGGTCAGCCAACCCCTGAAATGGCACAATATTACTTGTTTACCTAGGACTAATCATCTCACCAGATGAAGAGGATATTTAAAAGGACTGACTTGCTGGGTTGCCTTAGACCTGATTCTTTTCAGTCGAAGTCTTTATTTCTGCAGCAATTAAAAAAACAAATAAAGTTCTATAAATGAAAAACTATGGTTTTATGAAATTAAAGCAGAAAGGAAAAGAAAAAAAATACCTGCAGATGGCTGGCCACATGCGCCCTAGTAAGATGCTTCTCAGCCTTCATCAATTGAAGAATTTTTCTAGGTACAACCTCTGCAATCAAAAGAACATACAAATGTGTCAGACTTCATTAACAATAATGCCATGACATCTACTCCAGTGCACTACAGATTAGGAAGAGTATTTGAGAAAGCATTCAAAATAATGTTGAACAAAAAAATACAGCAATTGGAAAAATACAGCAAACATATACTTTTGCAATACAAAAAAAAAACCCAGAGTTTTCACAGGAATGGAAAAAGGCATCATTGTTCCATTTTTGGCAGCGAATGGAAGACACAGTTGGGACCAATTGGGCAGCTTCCAGCTCTCATGAGACCAAATTAATCATGATCGAATTAAGGAAAATTTGAATTTTGATTTGTTCAGTTTTCGAGAGATGCCAAATAAGTATATTAGTATACTCCAAGGAAAGGATTACTGAAATAGAGGAATACATGGGCAGTGGATTTGTTTGTTATTTGGAAATGCACACTGGTATTAACAACGGAGAAGCCATTTTTTATTCTGGTGCAGATTCCATTATTATGACAGAAATTATATATCCAAGTGGGGCTGAGACAGATGTTCGAAGAATTATGGTTGGATTCTGGGCAGTGGATGTGAAGACACTTGTGGAAATAAAGTTTGCAAAGAGATGTGATGGAACTAGTTTTCACATTGTAATATTATTAGGATTTGATTGCTATTTCTCCACAAAAATATAATAAAAGTATTGCTAAAATAAAGCAGAAACATCAATTGATTGACCAATTGTAGCAATTAATAACAATTAAGATAACAACTACTTTGCATTGTAGAGAACGAGTGAATAACTTACTGTCAACACCCAAGTCATTAACAGCGGCCACAAAACACCGACCGATGTAGCTCTTCGGCCCAAACAACCCGAGACTGCTTTTGGGTTGATCGGTCCTCTTGGTTAAGACCTTTCTCAAGTTCTACATGAACTTCATCCTCATCTTCTTCCATCTTCTCAGCTTTTTCATCATCTTTATCCTCATCTTCTTCCATCTTCTCAGCTTCATCCTCATCTTCATCTTCTTCCATCTTCTCAGCTTCATCCTCATTTTCATCCTCATCTTCTTTCATCTTCTCAGCTTTTTCATCATCTTCATCTTCTTCCATCTCCTCAGCTTCATCCTCATCATCTTCCATCTTTTCAGCTTTTTCATCATCTTCAACATGATGAAAAACCAACATGTTATCATTCCAATCGAAACCAACATCTAAATATTGCGAAAAAAAAACGAAAGAAAGAAAGAAAGAACCATTAATATTTAAAAAATAAATAAAATGGAAAACCCACATATCTAAATATATCCAATGTTAGTTTTGTTAAATAAAACACCAACTGAAAAAACTAACAAACTCAACTAGACAAAATCAAAAAACAAAAAAACCAGTTAATAGTCCAGTAATAAGATGTCTGGGCAGACAGAAACAAAAACACACAATCGAACATCCACTGTATTATCAAGAAAAAAAAGAAACGAAATCGAAAGAAAAGAAAAGCAAGAACATAATGGAAAAGCCACATCCTCAATATTGCCAGAATAATAAAGAAAAAGAAAGAAAGAAACATATATTTCATATGGTATTGACAAAAGACAAGCCACACCCTCAATCTCTATTTTCAAGAAAAAAAAAGGAAAGGAAAGAACACAGTCGAATATCAGCAAGAAACCCACATACTCAATCTTTTCAAGCAAGAAATATCAGCATATAATCAAACATTTTCAAGAAAAAAAGAAAAGAAAAGAAAAGAAAAGAAAGGGCAGAAGTACCATACCTAGGTATTGACACCTTTGTAGGAGTGTTGCCAAACAATACAGGCTGGTTGGGTCATCATCTCCCATTGCATCCCATCTCCCATATTCATCCTCATCTTCTTCCATCATCTCAGCTTCATCCTCATCTTCATCCTCTTCCATCTTCTCATTTTCATCCTCATCTACTTGCATCACATCTCCCATTGCATCCCATCTCCCATATTCATCCTCATCTTCTTCCACCATCTCAGCTTCATCCTCATCTTCATCCTCTTCCATCTTCTCAGCTTCATCCTCTTCTACTTGCATCCCTTCTCCCATTGCATCCCATCTTCCATATTCATCCTCATCTTCTTCCATCATCTCAGCTTCATCCTCATCTTCATCCTCTTCCATCTTCTCAGTTTTTTCATCATCTTCAACATGATGAAAAACCAACATGTTATCATTCCAATCGAAACCATAGATATTTAAAAAATAAATAAAATAGAAAACCCACATATCTAAATATATCCAATGTTAGTTTTGTTAAATAAAATACCAACTGAAAAAATTAACAAACTCAACTAGACAAAATCAAATTTACAAAATTAAAAAACAAAAAAACCAGTTAATAGTCCAGTAATATGATGTATGGGCAGACAGAAACAAAAGCATACAATCGAACATCCACAGTTATCAAGAAAAAAAAGAAACGAAATCAAAAGAAAAGAAAAGCAAGAACATAATGGAAAAGCCACATCCTCAATATTGCCAGAATAATAAAGAAAAAGAAAGAAAGAAACATATATTTCATATGGTATTGACAAAAGACAAGCCACACCCTCAATCTCTATTTTCAAGAAAAAAAAAGAAAAGGAAAGGAAAGGAAAGAACACAGTCGAATATCAGCAAGAAACCCACATACTCAATCTTTTCAAGCAAGAAATATCAGCATATAATCAAACATTTTCAAGAAAAAAAGAAAAGAAAAGAAAGGGCAGAAGTACCATACCTAGGTATTGACACCTTTGTAGGAGTGTTGCCAAACAATACAGGCTGGTTGGGTTATCATCTCCCATTGCATCTCATCTCCCATTGCATCCCATCTCCCATATTCACCAATTCCATTGTCTTGATAAACCAATCCAGGAACAAGAGAAAGAAACAAGCAAGAACAAGAGAAAGAAACTAGGAAACCCAAAGAAACCAAGAAAACTTTAAGAAGGAGTGAAAACAGAGAAAGAAACCCTAAGAAAACCTTAAGAAAACAGAGAAAGAAACCCTAAGAAAACCTTAAGAAGAGTGAAAAGAGAGAAAGAAAATTTTTAATTTATATTTTTTGGCGGCAAAACTATGATGACCGTTGTATTCTCTTAACTCTTAGCTCGTAAGTTATTTCCGTCCCTCTGAAGTTCTAATTTAGCTACTCTTAAAATTTATTATATTTACTAATTTATATTAGCTAATGTATATACATATTAAAAAATATATGTGTGGATGGACAGCTGAGAAATATATATTCTAATTTTAAGGAATAAAATTTATTTTAATTATTAAAAATATGAGAAATGATTGGGTTGAGAAAAAATTCATCACAATATATATATATATGTATATATAATTCATTATAGTTTGACTAATTACTTTGATTAATTTAATAAAAAAACCCGCGATTCACACTAAAATAAATATAATCATAATAATATTTATTAAAAAATTGGCTTTACTAAATGCTAACATCTTTTAAACAAGAGTAACAGAAGAAAGCTTGAGAAGAAGCATTTACAAAGACCTTAATCTAGATGACTTTAAAGAAACTTTGGTTATTGATACCACCATTTAGAAAAAATTCAACAGACGCTTAAACGAGGATTAAAATGCAATGAACATTATTTACCCCAAAAAAAAAAAACAGAAATGCAAAGAAGATTGAGAGAAGACAATCTTAGAGTTCTATTGGTTGTGTCCCCACAATCACAACATAATACAAAATGAAGAAGAGGTACTTACTTACCAGAGAGGTGACTACTTCAGTTGTTTGATGAAATACTTCTGAGGGATCTACACCACAGAACACTGGCAGGACCTTGGTATATTTGGTTCTGCTCCGCTCCATTATTACCTCCTTAAAACATTTCCAGAATAGTAAACATTATTTTCTCTGGAAATGTTTTGAGAAAACAATAACATAAACACTATTTTGAAACGCCTCATCATTATCATGTAAAAAAATACTAGTTGTTTGTTGGGTGCACATGCAAAGAAGAGAGTGGTTCTGATCTGTAATATAATGGGGTAGGTGGTGGCGGTTTCGGTGAACTGAAGACAATGGATCTATGGAAGTGAAATGAGAGTCCAAAGATAATGTAAAGTGAGAGAGAATGGACAGATCACATCAATAAGTTTTTGAGAAAGGTGAAAGAGAGAGACACGTGGAGATAGAAAGGTAGGAAGCGGAAAAGCTCAAGAGAGAAGAGTGGACGCAAAAAAATAAAAGCAAGCTCTCTTGTCAAATCACAACTTTCACATTAGGTGAAATGAGGACTGACAAAAGCAATTAATGGCTCTGATCTCTGATCAACAGAACAGTAGTATCTCTCTCCTATTCCCCAAATAAACTTTAATCTCATACTACCATCCTTATAAACAAGAGAATACATCGATATCAGGAGCAAGGGACTCTCTCTGTAGGGAAAAAGCGAATGACTATGCATGACACCATAGATTATAAACTACAGAATAGGTGAATGAATGATACAGGGCTACACAGCACAACTAGATAGTTTTAATATAATAATCAATGGAGTTATAGCAGCAGGGATTTTAACTACAATTGTTTAAAATTAAAAAAAAATGATATACTATTTAATATGTTTAGAATTTAAAAAAAACAATAACAATATTCTTCATCTTCAATCTTTATTAATAATTTGATAATATCACACTATCATTTTTGGAAAGAAAAAAGATTCAAAATTCTATAAGAAGCCAAGTTTTTCAGAAAGGTGAAAGAGAGAGACACGTATAGAAAGGTAGGAAGTGGAAAAGCTCAGGAGAGATGCAAGGAACCAAATAAAGCTCTCTTGTCAAATCACAAATTAGGTGCTCTAACTATGATCTCTGATCAACAGAACAGTAGTCTAGCATCTCTCCTATTCTTCAAATAAAGTAACACAAACAGCGCAATTAAACTTCAATCTTATTAAGAAATTTTTCAAATTCATTTATTTATTTATTTTCTTCTCTTTAAATTAATCACACACTAAACTTAAACAACTATTAATTAACCTCCTCTTATATACATGCATGTTTTTAAAAGCAGAGGCAAAAAGTAATAATACTGAGTGAACCGAAACAGAGCTTCTAAGATTCATTCAGTTATATATAAGAAACTTAACACTACAAACAAAAGTAATAATACAGACAAATACAATGAATGAACCATCATAGAGCACAAACAAATATACATACATGACACGTACAGTATTAATAATGAGGATTTAAGAAAAAATAAAGGTATGGCATGGTATGGAGGGGAAGTTACCTTATCCTCAGCATTCAGCAGCAAGTAAAGGAAGATTATTGAGAAGAATCTCAACTCAAGAGGCTCAGTGTCGGGGGCCATCAAGAGGACTAGCTCAGAAATGCCTCTGTTCAGTGTCTTTTTTGAGCTGAGCTACAAATACAAAAAGAAATACATGTTTTATGGTCGCTGAAACAAAAAAAAAAAGAAAGAAAAAAAGCGCAATAACACACTTAAAATAAATGGAAGAACCAATGAAATGAAATGAAAGCAGAGGCGAAAGAAAGTTCCTTTCCTGTGAGTTGAGATGCTGCTTGTAGTTGGTAGCTTATCTTGTTGAACAAGATCTTCAACAGTATTGTTATTGTGAGTTGAGCTGAGCATCGGCCAAAGGTAACCACCATTTTTGTGATTTGATTGAAAGAAAGAAAGAAAACTTGAAGAAGAACACTCATTCAATTCAGATTCAATGAATCGTTTGTTTAGAAGGAAGAGAAGATAACGAAAAGAAAAGGTAACCAACCATTTTTGTGATTTGATTGAAGGGTGAGAAGAGAAGAGAAGAGGGGGCTTAGGGTTTTTCTTTGGTGGAGAAGAGAGAGATGGAGAAGAAAGAGAGGAATGAGTGAGTGTAATTAAATTAAATCCCGCCCAATTAAATTACATTTTTTACGTTTAAGCTAGATGCCAGTGAAAATTAAAATTAAACAATGAAAACATATATGTACGAGTAAACAAGAGAATACATCGATATCAGTAGCAAGGACTCTATTTGGGGGAAAAGATACAAGGATTATAGACTACAAAATAGGTGAATGAATGATACAGTGCTACACAGCACAGCTAGATAGTTTTAATATAATAACACTATCATTTTTTGGAAACAAAAAAAGCTTCAAAATTCCCTAAGAAGCCAAGATTTTGAGAAAGTGAAAGAGAGAGACACGTAGAGAGAGAGAGAGAGAGAAAGGTAGGAGCTCAGGAGAGAAGCAAGGAAGCAAAAAAAAGAAGAAGTGCGCAATTAATAACCAATAAAGCTCTCTTGTCAAATCACAACATTAGGTGCTCTGAGAATCTGACTCTGATCTTCGATCAACAGAACAGTAGTCTAGCATCTCTCCTATTCCCTAAATAAAGTAACACAAACAGCGCAATTAAACTTCAATCTTATTAAGAAATTTTTCAAATCCATTTTTTTATTTATTCTCTTCTCTTTAAATTAATCACACACTAAACTTAAACAACTATTAAGCTCCTCTTATATACTTTTTAAAAGCAGAGGCAAAGTAATAATACTGAGTGAACTGAAACTAAGCTTCTAAGATTCATTCAGTTATAAAAAACTTATCACTACAAACAAAAGTAACAATACAGATACAATGAATAAACCATAGACTATAGAGCACAAACAAATACATGACGTACAGTATTAATAATGAGGATTTAAGAAAAAATAAAGGTATGGTATGGTATGGTATCGGAAGTTACCTTATCCTCAGCAGCAAGTAAAGGAAGATTTTTGAGAAGAATCTCAACTCAAGAGGCTCAGAGTCGGGTGCCATCAAGAGGAGAAATGCCTCTGTTCAGTGTCTTTTTTAAGCTGAGCTACAAATACAAATAAAAATACATGTTTTATGGTCGCTGAAACAAAAAGAAAAAAGAAAAAAATGCAATAACACACTTAAAATAAATGGTAGAACCAACGAAATGAAATGAAATGAAATAAAAGCAGAGGCGAAAGAAAGTTCCTTTCCTGTGAGTTGAGGAGCTGCTTGTAGTTGGTAGCTTATCTTTTTGAACAAGATCTTCAACAGTATTGTTATTGTGAGTTGAGCTTAGCTTGATTGAAGAGAAGAGAAGAGAAGAGAAGGGGGCTAGGCTTAAGGTTTTTCTTTGGTGGAGAAGAGAGAGAGAGAGAGAGAGAGAGAGAGAGAAGAAAGAGAGGAATGAGTGAGTGTTATTAAATTAAATCCCGCCCAATTTTAGATGAAAAATCTTTGAAAATTGTAAATTAGAAATTTGTGATCTGAGATGTGACTGCATCTGCATGTTTCAGATTATGCATTGAGAGGTGAGAGAGACTAAGAGCAATGGTTGGTTATTTTGATCAGTTTTGTTTTGGCCCAATCCAATTCATCTTTAATTAATTATAATAAAACTTTAAATTATAATATTTGCGCTGAAATCAAATTATTATAGATTAACTGCTAAAAAGCGCGCGCGTGGTCAAGTGTCCAAAGCACATTACATTGATTTGCATTGGAGAGGGCCACACTTGACTTGACAATCAGACACTACACTACACTGAGTAAAAGCAATGCAATGAATGGACTTGGGTAGGGTGTTATTTTCAGCAGCATCATCTTTGTTTTGTTTTGTTTTGGGCCCAATCCAATTCAAATATCCAATCCATCTTTGTTTTGTCACTTACATACATCGAGGAGGGAGGGATTTCTTAATTCTAAATAAATAAATGTTAATTAAAATGCTAATTAATATATCTGATTCTATATCCTATACTATACTATCGTAGAAGGAGGAGGGGGAATAAATTATTATTATTAACTACTCAATGAAAGAATTAAATTATAGAACAGTTTCGGATCTTAAAAAAATTATTTAGAAAGTATCTCATAGACTTTCTTTTACATAGAGGGCCTATAAACTTACAGGCTGACCTATTTTATATTATTTATTTTAAATTAAATAAATAAATTATTATTTTAATGGTTTTGAATAATAAAATTATATTATTTTAATTATTTTCTTTAATTATTGAACGTCTTGTAGGCTTAAACAGGCTAACAAGTCTATGTCAAGACTTTTGTTTTTTAAATATACGTCATGCTAAATTTATAATTTGGGCGTGCACAAGCTAACGAATCTGGCCATGCCTAAAGTATTTTACATGTGTCTGACCTATTTAACCTAAAGCCTATCTCTATCCAGCCTATTTACACCCCCCTACTTTTAACAATGGTTTTTCGTTGTTGATTAAATGTGAGTACTATAAACATGCTTTTAATGTTGGTTGGCCCGCCCCGCCCCGCCACCAACCCGCCAAAAACGGGACAGGGCGGGTTAACCCGCCATTAAATATGGGTGGGAAAAATGAACTCACCCCGTTTTATGGTGGGTTGGCGGGTCAACCCACCAACCCGTCAATTAAAAAAATAAATAATTAAAATTTAAAAATAAATTATATTTTATTAATTTTTCTAATATTATTTTATTTTATTTCACACTTCTTTTAATTTTTCTCAATCTCAATCTTAAATGTATACTAATATTTGTCAAAACATTCTTTAGGAACTCATTCGTCTCCATATAAAGATAACATTTGTCTTAAATAAAATTGTTATTCTTTATTTTATCTAAGAAGTACTAATGTAAAAAAAATTGGATATCACAAAAATTTAATGACAAATGACATACTACTTAATTGTAAAATATATATATATATAACCCGACGGATCAACCCGTTTTGACCCACTTCTAGGCGGGGCGGGTTGAAGTGGGTTAGTGGGTTGAAAATCTCAACCCAACTCGTCCCGTTTTGGCGGGTTGACCCGCCGGGCAGTGGCGGAGCCACGTTGTGGCCTACAGTTGCCTTGGCACTGGCTTATTTAGCCACGTTCATTTAGCTACATTTGAAAAGAAGCAAATTCTGTTCAAATTTTTTGAAAATTAGCCACGTTTTAGTCGTAGCCAAAGAACCGTAGCTATTTGGGCACTAGCTGAATTTTTTGGCACTTGCTAACATGTCATGCTGGCTCCGCCACTGCCGTCGTGCTCAACCCATATTGTCACCCCTAAATTTACATATAAAGTAGAGTCATCAAAACAGGCTATCTCTTCCTGTTAGGCCCTAGCTCGCACGAGTTAAGGCAAAAAATCCTACAAATAAAAAAGCCTGCATGAGCCAAAAACTTATATAATCCCACGAGATAGGGCCTGTCCACGAGCCAAAATTTCATGTAAGTCAATCATTTGTCATTAATTAAAATTGTGACAGTAGCAAACATGCATCACCAAAACCTTATCTTAAATTTCCATCCCTGATCCATCTACCGCTCCCAACTTCTACACTATATAATCAACTATAATGGAAAGAACAAAAAATCTTTACGTAATCCTCCAAGACAAGCAATCAATGAGATAAAATAAACCATGTTGTCATATAATTGAATGGAAATTGATTTCTCCGGAGAAACTATTCCCCTATTACAGACTCATAAAAATGTCTCATCCATCTTTTTTCTTTAATATAATGAGTCCCGTATATTTAATGGGTATGCAGAAGAGGAATAATTTCTTCTGCAACATGAGAAACTAGGAAAAATATTGCCACTTTGTTATTCCTCACTTTAACATAAATTCGTTACATTAATTATGCATTTGCTACTTTAGAGTAATAACCAACAAAATAGCTTTAGGCTTCTTTTCAATGGTATGAGATTCACCATTATTGCCTTTATTTTATTTAGCTGTTGATTTCATTAGCAATTTTCGTCTAGCTTCTTTCCTTTGTCATTATTTTCTATCATCCCACCATAGAGGAATGTGGTTGACGCAATTCGCAATTCAACATATAGCTATGAGTTATGAAAGTGCTTGATGAAGTTGAGGTGAAAGTAAAGGATGGGGACAGTGAATTCAGAAAATATCTCTGTCCTTTGCAGAATCTGCATCATCGAAATTCAAAACTTAGATAGAAATATAAACCATCCAAATGGAAAAATAAAAGGATGTTTGAAAAATAAACACCAAAAATGAGAAAGATCATGTGGCAGATAGTAGGGGTGTTAACGGGCCGAGCCGAACCGAGCTTTGATCTTAACGGGCCAAGCCTGTATTTAAACGTGTCAGACTGGCCTTAGCCTGTTACCTGTTACGAATATAATGTTAGCCTGTGGCCTGATTCGTTTACAAAAAATAAAAGCCTGTCTCAAGCCTGTGGCCTGTTTATTTATTAAAAATAAAAACCTTACATTCCAATTTGTAGCCGTATTCAGCCCATTAATCATGCACTGATATGTATTTTTTTGTAAGAAAATAATAGTTGTTTCTTTTATAATAAAAAAACATTAATATTAAAAAATCAAAATAACAACATCACCTTTACTTTATTTTACGTTGCTTTTCCTAAATTTTCTTCCACATTCTAGATTTTTTACATAAAATTTTCTTCCACATTTCTTAATATTCTAGATTTTTTACACTAGATTTGAACCCCACCAATAAATTTTCTTCCACATTTTACATTAATTTTTCTTCCACGGTCGCCGCCATAAGCATCATTATAAGCCGTGGAATCCGCATGGCTTATAAAAATAGATGATGAACATGACTTAGATCGGGGAGAAGAGATAGAGCAGAGACAGAAAACTGAGAAAAGGATATTGAAATGATTAATATAAAAATATAAAAAATAAATAAATTTAATGTATACGGGCCAGCCTCCAAGGCTTCAAGGCCAGGCTTGGCTATGAAAGCCTGAGGCCTTTTAAATAAAAAAAGCTTTTGCATGAGTATAAGTCTGAGTATACATAGCTAACATCGTACACATGCATAATTGAAGTGAACTTTCTTCTTTTCCTTTTTTTCCCAAAATACAAGTATTGCTGAGTTTTAAATGCACACCTACACGGTGTCTCATACCCTTTTATAAAATTTACACATTTTAAATTGGAAAAATTAATTGTCATTTTTTTTTGTAAACAATTAATTGTCATTTTAAATTAGATGACTTTTATTTTAGGTCTCTCTGCTTCTAATTATACAGAGGAAAGAAAATATTAAAAATTATTAAATATATATTAAAACGATATAATTTTATTTAGAATAATATAAAATGAGCCTCGGACGTATAAGGAAGCTATAACGTCCCCGGAAAGACCATTCTGGGAAGAAGCTATGAATAGTGAGATAGAATCTATCTTGTCCAACCACACTTGGGAATTGGTAAATCTTCCTCCTGGCAATAAGCCTTTAGGAAGTAAGTGGGTTTTCAAAAGAAAAATGAAAGAGAATGGCACTATTGATAAATATAAAGCAAGGTTTGTGGTAAAAGGTTACAGGCAACGTGAAGGTCTCGATTTTTCGATACTTATTCACCGGTTACAAGGATCACAACTATTAGGATGTTGATCGCGGTAGCTGCATTGAATGGATTACAATTACATCAAATGGATGTTAAGACTGCCTTCTTAAACGGCGACCTGGAAGAAGAGATATATTTAGAACAACCTGAAGGTTTTGTTGTTCCAGGACAAGAACGGAAAGTTTGTCGCTTATTAAAATCCCTTTACGGGTTAAAGCAAGCTCCAAAACAATGGCATGAGAAATTTGACAAAGTTATGTTGTCAAATGAATTTTGAATTAATGAATGTGACAAATGTGTCTATGTTTGAAATACTGAAAAAGGTTTTGCCATTGTCTGTCTTTATGTAGATGACATGTTGATCATGGGTAGTAATAATCAAATGATTAATGCTACTAAACAATTACTTAAAAGAAAGTTTGATATGAAAGTTATTGGGATAGCAGACGTTATCCTAGGTATTAAAATCCATAGAACATCTACAGGGTTGGCCTTATCACAGGCTCACTATATAGCTAAGGTTCTTGAGAAATTCAAGAGTTTGAATATAACTCCTGTGAGGAACCTGTAGATTCTAATTCGAGTTTATTAAAGAACACTGGTAAAGCTACAGCACAAAAGCTATATGCTCAAGTGTTGGGAAGCCTTATGTATGTTATGAACTGCACCAGACCTGATATTGCTTATGCAGTAAGTCTGTTAAGTCGCTTTACCAGTAATCCAAATGAGAATCATTGGAAAGCTATGGTAAGAGTTTTGGGATACTTGAAGTATACTCAGAATTATGCTTTGTATTAAGAGAAATACCCTGCGGTTATAGAAGGGTATTGTGATGCAAATTGGATCACCGGCTCTAACGACACTAGATCCACAAGTGGATATGTGTTTACCCTTGGTGGAGGTGCTATGTCTTGGAAATCGTCCAAGCAAACCTGCATTGCAAGGTCAACCATGGAAGCAGAATTTATTGCTTTAGATAAGGCCGGTGAAGAAGCCGAATGGCTTCGTAATTTTATTGAGGATGTTCCTAATTGGCCAAGACCGGTACCATCCGTATGCATACATTGTGATAGCCAAGCAGCTATTGGAAGGGCCAAGAACGTCATGTATAACGGTAAGTCTAGACACATATGTCGAAGACATGATACCATAAGACAACTATTCTCGAATGGAATCATTTCAATTGACTATGTTAAGTCTAAGGAAAACATAGCGGATCCGTTAACCAAAGGGATTCCTAGAGAGTTGGTTGAAAATTTGTCGAAAGGAATGGGTTGTTTTTTCTTTGTTTTTTCTTTTTCTTTCGTACTGTAAACAATGAAACGGTTTTCATATCTATCTATATATATGAAAGCCAAGTGACTTTATTAAATGCTTGTGCACAACGGTTTATTGCAACCGAAGAATTCTATGCATATATTATTATATTATGAAGGTTTACGGTTAATAATAACCATTGAATGAGTCTCGGTTATCAATTCCATGCATGGCTGGCAATTTATATATATGTTTATATGGCCTGTTTCAATACCTTTAAGGTCGAAGGAAGTTGCCTTTTTTTAAAAAAAAAATGGAAATTCTGGTTCTATTCTTTTATACATGGCATCTGTAACATTTACGGATTTGACAAACTCAACTTCGAAATAGTAAATGCATTTATGGCATTGAATTTATGATTGGAAATTAAATTTCAAACCTTGATTTGGTGTCAACCTCTTGCAGATTGAAAATGTTTCTTTGAAACATTGCATCTTTTGAATTTAAAGGAAAAAATGGCAGTTTATTAACTATCTATTTTATAACTTGCTGCTGGAGCATTTTCCTTGTTTTATCTTGGTTTGATACTTCATTATTTAAATTTAAGTTGTGACAGTTATTACGTAGCCTCCATCATGTAATCGGTTATTGGGTTTTCTTACATGATATGAATCCAACTATGTTGGGATATGGACAAACATAATTTATAAAGGTGATAATTATTACACCCAACGTTATGGGTGTCCTGGTGGCAAGTGTGATGTACTATCATCTTTTGAGGAACCAAGGTTAGAAACCTTTTGGCCATTGGAGTGTGATTTTATTTCGTATGTGAATGTAACCACCACGCCACTGTAGGTGGTATACTAAGTTTTTGGCATTTTAGAATATGTCAAGTGAATTAGCATTGCTTGTTGTCATTCAAGTAATCCGAGGACAAATGGATGCGTTTTAATATCTATAATACGTTGATAATGATGCATCGAATGGATATCGTGATGATGATCCATTGGAGAATTAATACATTTATTTCGTGGGAAATCTCTCGATTTCTTTGAATGAATATATATGAAGCAACTAATGAGTGTCATTACTCGTTTATGTGTATGAATGCATTGTGATTAATTGCATTAATTGAGATGTGATTTAAATGTGGAAATTAATTATGTATTGCATTGGATTCAATTACCTATGATTTGGATGTCATAAATGATATGCTGGTTGTGTATTATTTTACGGTTAACATGAAGTTTATGGTGAGATATATTCAATTTTTGTAGAGTCATAAAGTCTCTCCATATATGTTTAACGATTTTGATTTTATGATAGCCAGTGATAATTCTTTCTTAATTCCACTGTGTTAAAGATGGATATAAAAGTTTTATGTCCAATGAAATATTCTGTATTATATGAACGTGGAAAGAGCTATCTTAGTCATGGCATGATCAAAGTCAATGTGATGGCTTTAAATGTTGTCAATGACATAATAATTATATATTATTTTATGGTAATGTTCAGTAAGAAAATTAAAGGCATAAGGAGCAATCTAGTGGGGAGAGTATGATGCCCCTTCGAGAAATTTTGTTTAAAGTTTGGTATTACATACCAAAAGATGGCTCCTTATGCTTCAGAATCCAATAGTATTGCTGAGAGAAAGAACCAGACATTAAATGAAATGATGTTGTTGACGTCTGGTTTGTGGGGGAAAATCATTTTAATAATAAAGTGTACAATCAATAAAGTACCCCACAAGAAAAATTATGAACACCCCCTATGAAATATGGAAAGGTAGGGAGCCTACCTTGAATTATCTTGAAGTGTGGGGGTGTTTGACAAAGAGCATACCATACGACATATGGAAAGGAAAGAAGTCATCCCTGAAATATTTTAGAGTGTGGGGGTGCTTGGCTAAGGTTGCGGTTCCTAAACCTAAGAAGTTGAAAATCGGACCTAAAACCGTGGATTGTGTATTCATCGGTTATGCACTTAATAGTAGTGCTTATCGGTTTCTAGTTTATAAATCGGATGTCTCAGACATACAAGTTAATACGGTTATTGAGTCAAGGGAAGTTACTTTCTTTGAAGACGTATTTCCGTAAAAGAAAATACAAGAATCAAATGGTAATAATGATGACCAGGTAGTGATACCTCGGGATGCTACAACTAATATTGATCCTGTAGAGGATGTAAAAGATGAACCTAGACGTAGCAAGAGGCAAAGGACCGCCACATCCTGTGGACATGATTTTATGACATATTTATTAGAAAATGAGCCTCGAACGTCTAAGGAAGCTATAACGTCCTCGGAAGGACCATTATGGGAAGAGGCTATCAATAGTGAGATAGAGTCTATCTTGTCCAACCACACTTGGGAATTGGTAAACCTTCCTCCTGGCAATAAGCCTTTAGGAAGTAAGTGGGTTTTCAAAAGAAAAATGAAAGAGAATGGCACTATTGATAAATATAAAGCAAGGCTTGTGGTAAAAGGCTACAGGCAACGTGAAGGTCTCGATTATTTCGATACTTATTCACCGGTTACAAGGATCACATCCATTAGGATGTTGATCGCGGTAGCTGCATTGAATGGATTACAAATACATCAAATGGATGTTAAGACCGCCTTCTTAAACGACGACTTGGAAGAAGAGATATATTTAGAACAACCTGAGGGTTTTGTTGTTCCAGGACAAGAACGGAATGTTTGTCGCTTAATAAAATCCTTTTTACGGGTTAAAGCAAGCTCCAAAGCAATGGCATGCGAAATTTGACAATGTTATGTTATCAAATGGATTTCGAATCAATGAGTGTGACAAATGTGTCTATGTTCGAAATACTGAAAAAGGATTTGTCATTGTCTGTCTTTATGTAGACGACATGTTGATCATGGGTAGTAATAATCAAATGATTAAAGCTACTAAACAGTTACTTAATAGTAAGTTTGATATGAAAGATATGGGGATAGCAGACGTTATCCTAGGTATTAAAATCCATAGAACATCTGCAGGGTTGGCCTTATCACAGGCTCACAATATAGCTAAGGTTCTTAAGAAATTCAAAAGTTTGAATATAACTCCTGTGAGGAACCCTGTCGATTGTAATCTTAGTTTACTAAAGAACACTGGTAAAGCTACAACACAAAAGCTATATGCTCAAGTGTTGGGAAGCCTGATGTATGTTATGAACTGCACCAGACCTGATATTGCTTATGCAGTAAGTCTGTTAAGTCGCTTTACTAGTAATCCAAATGAAAATCATTGGAAAGCTATGGTAAGAGTTTTGGGATACCTGAAGTATACTCAAAATTTTGCTTTGCATTACGAGAAATACCCCGCAGTTATAGAAGGGTATTATGATGTAAATTTGATCACCGGCTCTAACGACACTAGATCCACAAGTGGATATGTGTTCACCCTTGGTGGAGGTGCTGTGTGCCTTGGAAATCATCCAAGCCGACCTGCATTGCAAGGTTAACCATGGAAGCAGAATTTATTGCTTTAGATAAAGCCGGTGAAGAAGCCGAATGGCTTCGTAACTTTATTGAGGATGTTCCTAATTGGCCAAAACCGGTACCATCTGTATGCATACATTGTGATAGCCCAGTAGCTATTGGAAGGGCCAAGAACGTCATGTATAACGGTAAGTCTAGACACATACGTCGTAGACATGATACCGTAAGACAACTACTCTCGAATGGAATTATTACAATTGACTATGTTAAGTCTAAAGAGAACATAGCGGATCCGTTAACCAAAGGGATTCTTAGAGAGTTGGTTGAAAATTTGTCGAAAGGAATGGGTTTAAGGCCTATCAATTGTTGAGCATTGCGGTAACTCTACCTAGAAGAGTGGAGATCCCATGAACTAGGTTCAAAAAGACAAATAAGTGATGGTCGACTGTTCAAACACTGTGGAGTTTTTAAACTCATACTCATTCCTAAGACAAGACAGTGTATTAGGAGGGTAAGCATTTAGGCTTTTAATGATTTCTTAATTTGTTGTGTTCAGATGATGTATAGTGAGTTACATCAAAAGAAATCACCTATGTGAGTGTGAAGTGAGGGCCGCTTCTATGAGAATTTTTCAAATGCCGATTCTCTAAAACACTCGCAGAACCAGGCAGGTGACCCACGGCCAAAATGGGCGCAACAAAGGACCAACAATGCTAGAGAAGCAATTGTGTGACTCCTATTGTCTAGGTATACACTAAATTTTGACGGTTCAAGTCGACCTAGACCACCGATTGACCGAGTATATCTGATAGGTTTTCACTAGAGAAGGTTCAAAGGTAACTCCACCTGTCTCGATGCAGTTGTTTCTCGTTGAGGAAATTACACTTTGCATTTATACTCTTATGCATTTTTTGTCACGGTGATTTGACTTCTTATCCATGTGGGGGATTGTTGGAATTTATATATATATATATAAATTGTATAGACAATCTATTGGTTATGAATAAGAAGTTTGGTAGTGAAAAGGTGTGCCTTTTCGTCGACAAACAGATGTATCTTTTCATCCTAAACGATGTGTTGTTTCATCCTAATGGACACGTTGTTTCATCCTAACGGACATGTTGTTTCATCCTTGAATGGGTGTCTTTTCGGGTTGAACGAATGTGTCTTTTCGTGTTGAACGAATGTGTCTTTTCGTGTCGAACGAATGTGTCTTTTCGTGTCCAACGGATGTGTTGTTTCGTCATCGAATAGGTGCCTTTTGGAACGTGACTTTACGTTGTCTATAAATAGACACTGACACCTTCATAAAATGGATCCAATTTTTCTGCACTGAAACTCTGCCGGAATTTTTCTCCTTCCGGTTTTGCATGTTCCTTTTCATACTCCGGTGTAGTTTCCTCTGGCATTTTGTTGTGTTTGTTTGGGCTGTTGACTGGTAATGCCGCCACTCTTCAGACGAAATCCGTTCTATCCTGGGAGACAAGTGTCCATCTACCTTAGGCATCAGTGAGGGGACAAATTGTCTTAAGGAGACACGTTCTGTGGGCTCGGATTTTATCCTTCTGATTTTGCATATCTGATTCATCATTCTGTCTTTCTCTAATACCTGACAAGTAAGTCTGTTTTTTGTAATTGTTTATAATTGCACAGTGATAATTCTGATCATCTACCTCCTCCTCTGCTTTATACATGGGTTCAAACCTCTCAGTGATTTAACATCACCCACTGTCTTCAATAACAAATTAATCACACACTAAACTTAAACAACTATTAAGCTCCTCTTATATACTTTTTAAAAGCAGAGGCAAAGTAATAATACTGAGTGAACTGAAACTGAGCTTCTAAGATTCATTCAGTTATAAAAAACTTATCACTACAAACAAAAGTAACAATACAGATACAATGAATAAACCATAGACTATAGAGCACAAACAAATACATGACGTACAATATTAATAATGAGGATTTAAGAAAAAATAAAGGTATGGTATGGTATGGTATGGTATCGGAAGTTACCTAATCCTCAGCAGCAAGTAAAGGAAGATTTTTGGGAAGAATCTCAACTCAAGAGGCTCAGAGTCGGGTGCCATCAAGAGGAGAAATGCCTCTGTTCAGTGTCTTTTTTGAGCTGAGCTACAAATACAAATAAAAATACATGTTTTATGGTCGCTGAAACAAAAAGAAAAAAGAAAAAAACGCAATAACACACTTAAAATAAATGGTAGAACCAATGAAATGAAAATGAAATGAAATAAAAGCAGAGGCGAAAGAAAGTTCCTTTCCTGTGAGTTGAGGAGCTGCTTGTAGTTGGTAGCTTATCTTGTTGAACAAGATCTTCAACAGTATTGTTATTGTGAGTTGAGCTGAGCTTGATTGAAGAGAAGAGAAGAGAAGAGAAGGGGGCTAGGCTTAGGGTTTTTCTTTGGTGAGAGAGAGAGAGAGAGAGAGAAGAAAGAGAGGAATGAGTGAGTGTTATTAAATTAAATCCCGCCCAATTTTAGATGAAAAATCTTTGAAAATTGTAAATTGTAAATTTGTGATCTGAGATGAGACTGCATCTGCATGTTTCGGATTATGCATTGAGAGGTGAGAGAGACTAAGAGCAATGGTTGGTTATTTTGATCAGTTTTGTTTTGGCCCAATCCAATCCATCTTTAATTAATTATAATAAAACTTTAAATTATAATATTTGCGCTGAAATCAAATTATTATAGATTACCTGCTAAAAAGCGCGCGCGTGGTCAATTGTCCAAAGCACATTACATTGATTTGCATTGGAGAGGGCCACACTTGACTTGACAATCAGACACTACACTACACTGAGTAAAAGCAATGCAATGAATGGACTTGGGTCGGGTGTTAGTTTCAGCAGCATCATCTTTGTTTTGTTTTGTTTTGGGCCCAATTCAATCCAAATATCCAATCCATCTTTGTTTTGTCACTTACATACATCGAGGAGGGAGGGATTTCTTAATTCTAAATAAATAAATGTTAATTAAAATGCTAATTAATATACCTGATTCTATATCCTATACTATACTATACTACCGTAGAAGGAGAGGAGGGGGGAATAAATTATTATTATTAACTACTCAATGAAAGAATTAAATTATAGAACAGTTTCGGATCTTAAAAAAATTATTTAGAAAGTATCACATAGACTTTCTTTTACATAGAGGGCCTATAAACTTATAGGCTGACCTATTTTATATTATTTATTTTAAATTAAATAAATAAATTATTATTTTAATGGTTTTGAATAATAAAATTATATTATTTTAATTATTGAACGTCTTGTAGGCTTAAACAGGCTAACAAGTCTATGTCAAGACTTTTGTTTTTTAAATATACGTCATGCTAAATTTATAATTTGGGCGTGCACAAGCTAACGAATCTGGCCATGCCTAAAGTATTTTACATGTGTCTGACCTATTTAAGCTAAAGCCTATCTCTATCCAGCCTATTTACTCCCCCCTACTTTTAACAATGGTTTTTCGTTGTTGTTTAAATGTGAGTACTATAAACATGCTTTTAACGTTGGTTGGCCCGCCCCGCCCCGCCACCAACCCGCCAAAAACGGGACAGGGCGGGTTAACCCGCCATTAAATATGGGTGGGAAAAATGAACTCACCCCGTTTTATGGTGGGTTGGCGGGTCAACCCACCAACCCGTCAATTAAAAAAATAAATAATTAAAATTTAAAAATAAATTATATTTTATTAATTTTTCTAATATTATTTTATTTTATTTCACACTTCTTTTAATTTTTCTCAATCTCAATCTTAAATGTATACTAATATTTGTCAAAATATTCTTTAGGAACTCATTCGTCTCCATATAAAGATAACCTTTGTCATAAATAAAATTGTTATTCTTTATTTTTTCTAAGAAGTACTAATGTAAAAAAAAAATTGGATATCACAAAAATTTAATGACAAATGAAATACTACTTAATTGTAAAATATATATATATATATAACCCGACGGGTCAACCCGTTTTGACCCAATTCTAGGCGGGGCGGGTTGAAGTGGGTTGAAAATCTCAACCCAACTCGTCCCGTTTTGGCGGGTTGTATAACAACCCTAAATATTGTATCATGATTAATGAAGAATTATGATAATTAATAAACGAGACATTTCAGATGAAATAGTTTATGATTAAGTAAATTAGAAGTATGGGTCCAATGGACCAAAGACATAAGCATTAGGGATCCAATGAATTCATGGATCAAAGTATAACCCAACAAAGGAAGTTTTAATTCCATTTAATGTGGACAAGTCCAAGTGATACAAAGAAAGCTCTATATGATAAAGTAAAGTCCAATAAGGTAAATGAAACCCAAATCAAGTTAAAGCCCAAAGTAAGGCCATGACATAATAAACCTAAAGAAGTACTATATGACTAGGAATTAAATTAGAATTCTTTCCCTACAAGCAAGAAGCCCACGGTTTTACTAGAGAAAACAAGCTCTAAGAAGTCAATTTAAAGTGTCATAAAATCATGGAAAAATAGGCACAAATTAGGTCAGGTTAATAGGTTAAAGGTCCATAATCTTAAGGAATAAATCATGGTCCAAAATTAAAGGAAATCTTTTCCTTCCAAGCATTTAAGATCTGCGGCCTAGGTGTAGGAAATGAATTTGATTTTATTTGATTTTCAAGCCATTAAATGCAAATCGAATTTCCTTAAGTCAAGCCAGTCAAATTCCTTTAAACAAGGAAGTTAGGATTATGATGATTAGTAGTCAATCACTTTCCCTAAATCAAGCAAATTGATGACAATATGTCAATCAATCAAATAATTCTGTTTCTTAAATCAAGGAAGCAACCTTTATGACGATTAGTCACACCTCATCAATCCCTTAAATCAAGGGAGCAACTTTTAATGACGATTAGTCTCACATCATCAATTCCTTAAATCAAGCAATCACTAAATTTCCTTAATCAAGGAAATTGACATCATGTTCTTGTCCCTAAATTAAGCAATCTAACCTATGACAACAAATCACCACCTTACTCTCATTTAATGTGATCGAAACCTACCAGCAATCAAGTAATGGCAAGGCTTCTAGGTTGCCTATTTGAACAAGCTTTAGTCTCTCCTTTTTCCCTCTATAGCTGCGGCACTACCAAAGGAAAGAACAAAGAGTTTAGTTCATTTTGTGAAGTCCATGAATGCTTCGAAATGGTGAGTGTGTTAGTGAGAAATACCTAATTGTTCCAAGATCAAATACAAGCCTGGATCTTAGTCCTTCTTCCTAACAATTCCACCAAAGAACCCTTCATCTCTAAGCAAGAAAATACCTCTTCTCCTCTCTTTAAGCTTGCGGCCTTGTATGTTCAAGGAGGAAGGAAGTTCATTCAAGAAGATTCAAAGTAGTCAAAGGTCAAGAAGTGTTTCCTTAAGTCGTTGATCATCATCAAAGGCAAGCCTATGAACCTTCTTGGTTAGGAATGACATGTAAAAGCATGAAAGTGATATCCTAAGTATATGATCCCTAGAAGGCCGAACCATGTATGATAATTATAAGCATGAAGAGATGCTTAAATGATATGAAAGATGATGAAATGATGATGTTAGATTAGCATGTTTAGTAGCCTAGGTTCTAAATCAATTTTGCATGATCATAACCTTAGTTGGCCGAATATATAAGATGATGTTTTGAATGATGCTCTAGGATTTAAATATGATAAATTATCAATAATGTTAGAAGCATGTTTTAGAAGTAATCCCTTAGGTATTTTAGGGCAATAAGGCCGAATGGTATGTAGCTAAAAGAGGTTTTATTTGATTAATGTTGAAAGGATCTAACCATGTTAAGTTAATAATATAATTGAAAGCATGTTTTAAAAATTATATTCCTAGATGTTTATCTATGGTGGCCGAACCTATACATGCCTAGAATGAAATCTTTAATAATTCTATTAAGTGTTATGATGACCTAATAATGTCCTAAAACCTACACAAGTGGGTAAGTAAGCAAAACAACTCCTCTAGGTAATTAAACCTGCAAAGCCGAGACCTATACATGGATAAAACACAAATGTTGAATGTTATATAAGTTACTAAAAGATGATATGATGATGTTAGGGAGTCAAGGGAGCAAACAGGCAAGTAAAGAGATCAAAAGTTGAAAGTATACAAGTAAAGAACGACAAGCACTGTAAGTGTTTACAGTTGTTGAAGTAATCTCTCTATGTATGCCACCATTATGAAACTATGATAAGTTATGGTCTGACTGCAATATGTTTATAGTGCTTTACATTATGTGATTATGATATTTTTGAAACTTAAAACCATGCTATTAAATGTTGGCCTGTGCACTGATACTCCAGTTGCAACCTGACGAGGACTCTGGGTATCTCCGTAAGTCCGTAAAAGCCGGCAGGAATATGATGATGATGATGATGGCATGATATTTTTATATGATGATGATAAATGTTCCATTTTGTATTGTTATTATAAACTGTTGCAGGAGTAAGCGTCATAGTTGGAGAATGCTCCAGCTGTGAACCTTACTGAGATTTTCCCCAAAATCTCACCCCCCTTGACCACCCATTTCAGGAAAAGATGAAAGAAAGTAATAAGAAAGTTATGTGGGAAAGAAAGGGTAAGAGACTGGTACGTAAAAAAAGAAGAAACTCCACCTACCTGGGAAGAGAAACTAAAGGATCTAACAGATAGAGGCCTATGGACTGAGGCTATGAAATTATTAATAGAAGTTTTTCCACATTATGATTTTGATGAAGCACTAAGTACACAATGGCTAGAGGAACCACAACCACATTATGACTGGGCTTATGATGCGGCATAAATTATGTTTTTATTTATGATTAGTTAATCTTTTTGGGATTACATTAAATAATGTTTAGTGTTATTTATTTTGTATTGACGTTTTAACGCTTTTAATTTTATATGGAATAAGTATGGTTATGTGTTTCCATTCCGCACTCTGATATTTGCATTCGTAAAGTTTAAATTTAGACTTCCGCGCGTTGAATGCATGATGAAGGTGCACCCTATATGTAGTTACATTTGGGGTGTTACAGGTTGACCCGCCGGGCAGTGGCGGAGCCACGTTGTGGCCTACAGTTGCCTTGGCACTGGCTTATTTAGCCACGTCCATTTAGCTACATTTGAAAAGTAGCAAATTCTGTTCAAATTTTTTGAAAATTAGCCACGTTTTGGTCGTAGCCAAAGAATCGTAGCTATTTGGGCACTAGCTGAATTTTTTGGCACTTGCTAACATGTCATGCTGGCTGCGTCACTGCCGTCGTGCTCAACCCATATTGTCACCCCTAAATTTACATATAAAGTAGAGTCATCAAAACAGGCTATCTCTTCTTGTTAGGCCCTAGCTCGCACGAGTTAAGGCAAAAAATCCTACAAATAAAAAAGCCTGCATGAGCCAAAAACTTATATAATTGCACGAGATAGGGCATGTCCACGAGCCAAAATTTCATATAAGTCAATCATTTGTCATTAATTAAAATTGTGACAGTAGCAAACAGGCATCACCAAAACCTTATCTGAAATTTCCATCCCTGATCCATCTACCGCTCCAAACTTCTACACTATATAGTCAACTATAATGGAAAGAACAAAAAATCTTTACGTAATCCTCCAAGACAAGCAATCAATGAGATAAAATAAACCATGTTGTCATATAATTGAATGGAAATTGATTTCTCCGGAGAAACTATTCCCCTATTACAGACTCATAAAAATGTCTCATCCATCTTTTTTCTTTAATATAATGAGTCCCGTATATTTAATGGGTATGCAGAAGAGGAATAATTTCTTCTGCAACATGAGAAACTAGGAAAACTATTACCACTTTGTTATTCCTCACTTTAACATAAATTCGTTACATTAATTATGCATTTGCTACTTTAGAGTAATAACCAACAAAATAGCTTTAGGCTTCTTTTCAATGGTATGAGATTCACCATTATTGCCTTTATTTTATTTAGCTGTTGATTTCATTAGCAATTTTCATCTAGCTTCTTTCCTTTGTCATTATTTTCTATCATCCCACCATAGCGGAATGTGGTTGACCCAACTCGCAATTCAACATATAGCTATGAGTTATGAAAGTGCTTGATGAAGTTGAGGTGAAAGTAAAGGACGGGGACAGTGAATTCAGAAAATATCTCTGTCCTTTGCAGAATCTGCATCATCGAAATTCAAAACTTAGATAGAAATATAAACCATCCAAATGGAAAAATAACAGGACGTTTGAAAAATAAACACAAAAAATGAGAAAGATCATGTGGCAGATAGTAGGGGTGTTAACGGGCCGAGCCGAGCCGAGCTTTGATCTTAACGGGCCAAGCCTGTATTTAAACGTGTCAGACTGGCCTTTGCCTGTTACCTGTTACGAATATAATATTAGCCTGTGGCCTGGTTCGTTTACAAAAAATAAAAGCCTGTCTCAAGCCTGTGGCCTGTTTATTTATTAAAAATAAAAACCTTAGATTCCAATTTGTAGCCGTATTCAGCCCATTAATCATGCACTGATATGTATTTTTTTGTAAGAAAATAATAGTTGTTTCTTTTATAATAAAAAACATTAATATTAAAAAATCAAAATAACAACATCACCTTTACTTTATTTTACGTTGCTTTTCCTTAATTTTCTTCCACATTCTAGATTTTTTACATTAAATTTTCTTCCACATTTCTTAATATTCTAGATTTTTTACACTAGATTTGAACCCCACCAATAAATTTTCTTCCACATTTTACATTAATTTTTCTTCCACGGTCGCCGCCATAAGCATCATTATAAGCCGTGGAATCCGCATGGCTTATAAAAATAGATGATGAACATGACTTAGATCGAGGAGAAGAGATAGAGCAGAGACAGAAAACTGAGAAACGGATGTTGAAATGATTAATATAAAAATATAAAAAATAAATAAATTTAATGTATACGGGCCAGCCTCCAAGGCTTCAAGGCCGGGCTTGGCTATGAAAGCCTGAGGCCTTTTAAATAAAAAAGCTTTTGCATGAGTATAAATCTGGGCTTAATAATAAAAAAAAGATGAGCCGGGCCGAAACGGGCCGGGCCTAAGGCCCCTGATAGGCCCTTGGCCTTATTATCACCCCTAGCGGATAGCATAAGTCCCACCACACCTAATAATTTCAATCATTTTTACCTTTCAAGAATCAAGTACTGGATTCGAGATAATTTACACTTTCAATCTCAGCCACTTTACCTTGAAGATCATCTCTGAAAATACACATGATAAAGCCCAAAAATGGTCAAATAGCCTACATAGTATACACAGCTAACCTCGTACACATGCATAATTGAAGTGAACTTTCTTCTTTTCCTTTTTTTCCTAAAATACAAGTATTGCTGAGTTTTAAATGCACACCTACACGGTGTCTCATACCCTTTTATAAAAATTAATTGTCATTTTTTTTTGTAAACAATTAATTGTCATTTTAAATTAGATGACTTTTATTTTAGGTCTCTCTGCTTCTAATTATACAGAATAATGAAAATATTAAAAATCATTAAATATATATTAAAACAATATAATTTTATTTAGAATAATATAAAATCATGTCCTATAAAATAAAAAATATTTTCCCTTTTTTTTGTAACTAAATATTTTTCCTTTAAAATTTAAAAAAGAGGACTAAAAAAATAAATAGACAACCTTATAATTTTGAAGAAATGCTTATGATAAAATAAATAAATTTTCTCTCTTTCCACCAAACAGATCATGGATTTAAAACAACAGTTATTCAGTAATCTAGATCTATAAGCGAGCACAAATATCTAGAATTTTCTCCACCTTTCATATATGGTAGTGGACTAGTGTCATCTCTATACATGTCCATGTATCATATATATTTGTCATCTTCTTACGTCATATATGTTTTTATCAATTAGGTAGAATAATTACTCCTTTTCAAAAAATATAACAACTCTTGTTGATAATTTTTACTAAATCGTCGTGAGTTTGATTCATGTTGATGCTCCTTCGTAGGTCAATTACATGTAAGTACCACTGTAAGCACTTGCTGAAACATGACTCTTGTCCCTTTTATGTAACCCTACTCAATCATAATTTGAGGCTATATGATCCAAAGAGTTATCTACTCCTCTTATATAACTCAAAAACATTAACATATTGAATAATCTATGGACATTTATACTAGTAATTGACACTTCGGTATCATTCACAAAAATTTTAAAGAAAATACAAATGAATGGAGGTCAATCTCAGTAGAGAACAAATCTGGGAAGCCAAAGAATTAAATTTGAATCCCATTTACAACTACATAGACAACAAATAATTGGTGTTATCAACTACATAGACAACAAATAATCCGAGTCAATCATTTGTGTAATAATCCGAGTCAATCATTTGTGTAGGATCATAAAGATCAAAGTCAGAATCAAAGTCCAAGTCCAAGTCTTCATTTAAGATTGAGCCTATTGAGCTTAAATTGGTAAGATGTGAAGCATAACTGCCATCCTGGCTTTGGTCAGCCAACCCCTGAAATGGCACAATATTACTTGTTTGCCTAGGACTAATCATCTCACCAGATGAAGAGGATATTTAAAAGGACTGACTTGCTGGGTTGCCTTAGACCTGATTCTTTTCAGTCGAAGTCTTTATTTCTGCAGCAATTAAAAAAACAAATAAAGTTCTATAAATGAAAAACTATGGTTTTATGAAATTAAAGCAGAAAGGAAAAGAAAAAAATACCTGCAGATGGCTGGCCACATGCGCCCTAGTAAGATGCTTCTCAGCCTTCATCAATTGAAGAATTTTTCTAGGTACAACCTCTGCAATCAAAAGAACATACAAATGTGTCAGACTTCATTAACAATAATGCCATGACATCTACTCCAGTGCACTACAGATTAGGAAGAGTATTTGAGAAAGCATTCAAAATAATGTTGAACAAAAAAATACAGCAATTGGAAAAATACAGCAAACATATACTTTTGCAATACAAAAAAAAACCCAGAGTTTTCACAGGAATGGAAAAAGGCATCATTGTTCCATTTTTGGCAGCGAATGGAAGACACAGTTGGGACCAATTGGGCAGCTTCCAGCTCTCATGAGACCAAATTAATCATGATCGAATTAAGGAAAATTTGAATTTTGATTTGTTCAGTTTTCGAGAGATGCCAAATAAGTATATTAGCTTACTCCAAGGAAAGGATTACTGAAATAGAGGAATACATGGGCAGTGGATTTGTTTGTTATTTGGAAATGCACACTGGTATTAACAACGGAGAAGCCATTTTTTATTTTGGTGCAGATTCCAATATTATGACAGAAATTATATATCCAAGTGGGGCTGAGACAGATGTTCGAAGAATTATGGTTGGATTCTGGGCAGTGGATGTGAAGACACTTGTGGAAATAAAGTTTGCAAAGAGAGGTGATGGAACTAGTTTTCACATTGTAATATTATTAGGATTTGATTGCTATTTCTACACAAAAATATAATAAAAGTATTGCTAAAATAAAGCAGAAACATCAATTGATTGACCAATTGTAGCAATTAATAACAATTAAGATAACAACTACTTTGCATTGTAGAGAAAGAGTGAATAACTTACTGTCAACACCCAAGTCATTAACAGCGGCCACAAAACACCGACCGATGTAGCTCTTCGGTCCAAACAACCCGAGACTGCTTTTGGGTTGATCGGTCCTCTTGGTTAAGACCTTTCTCAAGTTCTACATGAACTTCATCCTCATCTTCTTCCATCTTCTCAGCTTTTTCATCATCTTTATCCTCATCTTCTTCCATCTTCTCAGCTTCATCCTCATCTTCATCCTCATCTTCTTTCATCTTCTCATCTTCATCCTCATTTTCATCCTCATCTTCTTTCATCTTCTCAGCTTTTTCATCATCTTCATCTTCTTCCATCTCCTCAGCTTCATCCTCATCATCTTCCATCTTTTCAGCTTTTTCATCATCTTCAACATGATGAAAAACCAACATGTTATCATTCCAATCGAAACCAACATCTAAATATTGCGAAAAAAACGAAAGAAAGAAAGAAAGAACCATTAATATTTAAAAAATAAATAAAATGGAAAACCCACATATCTAAATATATCCAATGTTAGTTTTGTTAAATAAAACACCAACTGAAAAAACTAACAAACTCAACTAGACAAAATCAAAAAACAAAAAAACCAGTTAATAGTCCAGTAATAAGATGTCTGGGCAGACAGAAACAAAAGCACACAATCGAACATCCACTGTATTATCAAGAAAAAAAAGAAACCAAATCGAAAGAAAAGAAAAGCAAGAACATAATGGAAAAGCCACACCCTCAATATTGCCAGAATAATAAAGAAAAAGAAAGAAAGAAACATATATTTCATATGGTATTGACAAAAGACAAGCCACACCCTCAATCTCTATTTTCAAGAAAAAAAAGGAAAGGAAAGAACACAGTCGAATATCAGCAAGAAACCCACATACTCAATCTTTTCAAGCAAGAAATATCAGCATATAATCAAACATTTTCAAGAAAAAAAAGAAAAGAAAAGAAGAAAAGAAAAGAAAAGAAAGGGCAGAAGTACCATACCTAGGTATTGACACCTTTGTAGGAGTGTTGCCAAACAATACAGGCTGGTTGGGTCATCATCTCCCATTGCATCTCATCTCCCATTGCATCCTATCTCCCATATTCATCCTCATCTTCTTCCATCATCTCAGCTTCATCCTCATCTTCATCCTCTTCCATCTTCTCATCTTCATCCTCATCTACTTGCATCCCATCTCCCATTACATCCCATCTCCCATATTCATCCTCATCTTCTTCCATCATCTCAGCTTCATCCTCATCTTCATCCTCTTCGATCTTCTCAGCTTCATCCTCTTCTACTTGCATCCCATCTCCCATATTCATCCTCATCTTCTTCCATCATCTCAGCTTCATCCTCATCTTCATCCTCTTCCATCTTCTCAGCTTTTTTATCATCTTCCACATGATGAAAAACCAACATGTTATCATTCCAATCGAAACCATAGATATTTAAAAAATAAATAAAATAGAAAACCCACATATCTAAATATATCCAATGTTAGTTTTGTTAAATAAAACACCAACTGAAAAAATTAACAAACTCAACAAGACAAAATCAAAAAACAAAAAAACCAGTTAATAGTCCAGTAATAAGATGTCTGGGCAGACAGAAACAAAAGCACACAATCGAACATCCACTGTATTATCAAGAAAAAAAAGAAACCAAATCGAAAGAAAAGAAAAGCAAGAACATAATGGAAAAGCCACACCCTCAATATTGCCAGAATAATAAAGAAAAAGAAAGAAAGAAACATATATTTCATATGGTATTGACAAAAGACAAGCCACACCCTCAATCTCTATTTTCAAGAAAAAAAAAGGAAAGGAAAGAACACAGTCGAATATCAGCAAGAAACCCACATACTCAATCTTTTCAAGCAAGAAATATCAGCATATAATCAAACATTTTCAAGAAAAAAAAAAAGAAAAGAAAAGAAAAGAAAGGAAAGGGCAGAAGTACCATACCTAGGTATTGACACCTTTGTAGGAGTGTTGCCAAACAATACAGGCTGGTTGGGTCATCATCTCCCATTGCATCTCATCTCCCATTGCATCCCATCTCCCATATTCATCCTCATCTTCTTCCATCATCTCAGCTTCATCCTCATCTTCATCCTCTTCCATCTTCTCATCTTCATCCTCATCTACTTGCATCCAATCTCCCATTGCATCTCATCTCCCATATTCATCCTCATCTTCTTCCATCATCTCAGCTTCATCCTCATCTTCATCCTCTTCGATCTTCTCAGCTTCTTCCTCTTCTACTTGCATCCCATCTCCCATATTCATCCTCATCTTCTTCCATCATCTCAGCTTCATCCTCATCTTCATCCTCTTCGATCTTCTCAGCTTCATCCTCTTCTACTTGCATCCCATCTCCCATATTCATCCTCATCTTCTTCCATCATCTCAGCTTCATCCTCATCTTCATCCTCTTCCATCTTCTCAGCTTTTTTATCATCTTCCACATGATGAAAAACCAACATGTTATCATTCCAATCGAAACCATAGATATTTAAAAAATAAATAAAATAGAAAACCCACATATCTAAATATATCCAATGTTAGTTTTGTTAAATAAAACACCAACTGAAAAAATTAACAAACTCAACTAGACAAAATCAAAAAACAAAAAAACCAGTTAATAGTCCAGTAATAAGATGTCTGGGCAGACAGAAACAAAAGCACACAATCGAACATCCACTGTATTATCAAGAAAAAAAAGAAACCAAATCGAAAGAAAAGAAAAGCAAGAACATAATGGAAAAGCCACACCCTCAATATTGCCAGAATAATAAAGAAAAAGAAAGAAAGAAACATATATTTCATATGGTATTGACAAAAGACAAGCCACACCCTCAATCTCTATTTTCAAGAAAAAAAAAGGAAAGGAAAGAACACAGTCGAATATCAGCAAGAAACCCACATACTCAATCTTTTCAAGCAAGAAATATCAGCATATAATCAAACATTTTCAAGAAAAAAAGAAAAGAAAATAAAGGGCAGAAGTACCATACCTAGGTATTGACACCTTTGTAGGAGTGTTGCCAAACAATACAGGCTGGTTGGGTTATCATCTCCCATTGCATCTCATCTCCCATTGCATCCCATCTCCCATATTCATCCTCATCTTCTTCCATCATCTCAGCTTCATCCTCATCTTCATCCTCTTCCATCTTCTCATCTTCATCCTCATCTACTTGCATCCAATCTCCCATTGCATCCCATCTCCCATATTCATCCTCATCTTCTTCCTTCATATCAGCTTCATCCTCATCTTCATCCTCTTCGATCTTCTCAGCTTCTTCCTCTTCTACTTGCATCCCATCTCCCATTGCATCCCATCTCCCATATTCTTCCTCATCTTCTTCCATCATCTCAACTTCATCCTCATCTTCATCCTCTTCCATCTTCTCAGCTTTTTTATCATCTTCCACATGATGAAAAACCAACATGTTATCATTCCAATCGAAACCATAGATATTTAAAAAATAAATAAAATAGAAAACCCACATATCTAAATATATCCAATGTTAGTTTTGTTAAATAAAACACCAACTGAAAAAATTAACAAACTCAACTAGACAAAATCAAAAAACAAAAAAACCAGTTAATAGTCCAGTAATAAGATGTCTGGGCAGACAGAAACAAAAGCACACAATCGAACATCCACTGTATTATCAAGAAAAAAAAGAAACCAAATCGAAAGAAAAGAAAAGCAAGAACATAATGGAAAAGCCACACCCTCAATATTGCCAGAATAATACAGAAAAAGAAAGAAAGAAACATATATTTCATATGGTATTGACAAAAGAAACGCCACACCCTCAATCTCTATTTTCAAGAAAAAAAAAGGAAAGGAAAGAACACAGTCGAATATCAGCAAGAAACCCACATACTCAATCTTTTCAAGCAAGAAATATCAGCATATAATCAAACATTTTCAAGAAAAAAAGAAAAGAAAAGAAAGGGCAGAAGTACCATACCTAGGTATTGACACCTTTGTAGGAGTGTTGCCAAACAATACAGGCTGGTTGGGTTATCATCTCCCATTGCATCTCATCTCCCATTGCATCCCATCTCCCATATTCATCCTCATCTTCTTCCATCATCTCAGCTTCATCCTCATCTTCATCCTCTTCCATCTTCTCATCTTCATACTGATCTACTTGCATCCCATCTCCCATTGCATCCCATCTCCCATATTCATCCTCATCTTCTTCCATCATCTCAGCTTCATCCTCATCTTCATCCTCTTCGATCTTCTCAGCTTCATCCTCTTCTACCTGCATCCCATCTCCCATATTCATCCTCATCTTCTTCCATCATCTCAGCTTCATCCTCATCTTCATCCTCTTCGATCTTCTCAGCTTCTTCCTCTTCTACTTGCATCCCATCTCCCATATTCATCCTCATCTTCTTCCATCATCTCAGCTTCATCCTCATCTTCATCCTCTTCCATCTTCTCAGCTTTTTTATCATCTTCCACATGATGAAAAACCAACATGTTATCATTCCAATCGAAACCATAGATATTTAAAAAATAAATAAAATAGAAAACCCACATATCTAAATATATCCAATGTTAGTTTTGTTAAATAAAACACCAACTGAAAAAATTAACAAACTCAACTAGACAAAATCAAAAAACAAAAAAACCAGTTAATAGTCCAGTAATAAGATGTCTGGGCAGACAGAAACAAAAGCACACAATCGAACATCCACTGTATTATCAAGAAAAAAAAGAAACCAAATCGAAAGAAAAGAAAAGCAAGAACATAATGGAAAAGCCACACCCTCAATATTGCCAGAATAATAAAGAAAAAGAAAGAAAGAAACATATATTTCATATGGTATTGACAAAAGACAAGCCACACCCTCAATCTCTATTTTCAAGAAAAAAAAGGAAAGGAAAGAACACAGTCGAATATCAGCAAGAAACCCACATACTCAATCTTTTCAAGCAAGAAATATCAGCATATAATCAAACATTTTCAAGAAAAAAAGAAAAGAAAAGAAAAGAAAAGAAAGGGAAGAAGTACCATACCTAGGTATTGACACCTTTGTAGGAGTGTTGCCAAACAATACAGGCTGGTTGGGTCATCATCTCCCATTGCATCTCATCTCCCATTGCATCCCATCTCCCATATTCATCCTCATCTTCTTCCATCATCTCAGCTTCATCCTCATCTTCATCCTCTTCCATCTTCTCATCTTCATCCTCATCTACTTGCATCCCATCTCCCATTGCATCCCATCTCCCATATTCATCCTCATCTTCTTCCATCATCTCAGCTTCATCCTCATCTTCATCCTCTTCGATCTTCTCAGCTTCATCCTCTTCTACTTGCATCCCATCTCCCATATTCATCCTCATCTTCTTCCATCATCTCAGCTTCATCCTCATCTTCATCCTCTTCCATCTTCTCAGCTTTTTTATCATCTTCCACATGATGAAAAACCAACATGTTATCATTCCAATCGAAACCATAGATATTTAAAAAATAAATAAAATAGAAAACCCACATATCTAAATATATCCAATGTTAGTTTTGTTAAATAAAACACCAACTGAAAAAATTAACAAACTCAACTAGACAAAATCAAAAAACAAAAAAACCAGTTAATAGTCCAGTAATAAGATGTCTGGGCAGACAGAAACAAAAGCACACAATCGAACATCCACTGTATTATCAAGAAAAAAAAGAAACCAAATCGAAAGAAAAGAAAAGCAAGAACATAATGGAAAAGCCACACCCTCAATATTGCCAGAATAATAAAGAAAAAGAAAGAAAGAAACATATATTTCATATGGTATTGACAAAAGACAAGCCACACCCTCAATCTCTATTTTCAAGAAAAAAAAAGGAAAGGAAAGAACACAGTCGAATATCAGCAAGAAACCCACATACTCAATCTTTTCAAGCAAGAAATATCAGCATATAATCAAACATTTTCAAGAAAAAAAGAAAAGAAAAGAAAAGAAAAGAAAGGGAAGAAGTACCATACCTAGGTATTGACACCTTTGTAGGAGTGTTGCCAAACAATACAGGCTGGTTGGGTCATCATCTCCCATTGCATCTCATCTCCCATTGCATCCCATCTCCCATATTCATCCTCATCTTCTTCCATCATCTCAGCTTCATCCTCATCTTCATCCTCTTCCATCTTCTCATCTTCATCCTCATCTACTTGCATCCCATCTCCCATTGCATCCCATCTCCCATATTCATCCTCATCTTCTTCCATCATCTCAGCTTCATCCTCATCTTCATCCTCTTCGATCTTCTCAGCTTCATCCTCTTCTACTTGTATCCCATCTCCCATATTCATCCTCATCTTCTTCCATCATCTCAGCTTCATCCTCATCTTCATCCTCTTCTATCTTCTCAGCTTTTTTATCATCTTCCACATGATGAAAAACCAACATGTTATCATTCCAATCGAAACCATAGATATTTAAAAAATAAATAAAATAGAAAACCCACATATCTAAATATATCCAATGTTAGTTTTGTTAAATAAAACACCAACTGAAAAAATTAACAAACTCAACTAGAGAAAATCAAAAAAAAAAAAACCAGTTAATTGTCCAGTAATAAGATGTCTGGGCAGACAGAAACAAAAGCACACAATCGAACATCCACTGTATTATCAAGAAAAAAAAAGAAACCAAATCGAAAGAAAAGAAAAGCAAGAACATAATGGAAAAACCACACCCTCAATATTGCCAGAATAATAAAGAAAAAGAAAGAAAGAAACATATATTTCATATGGTATTGACAAAAGACAAGCCACACCCTCAATCTCTCTTTTCAAGAAAAAAAAGGAAAGGAAAGAACACAGTCGAATATCAGCAAGAAACCCACATACTCAATCTTTTCAAGCAAGAAATATCAGCATATAATCAAACATTTTCAAGAAAAAAAGAAAAGAAAAGAAAAGAAAAGAAAGGGAAGAAGTACCATACCTAGGTATTGACACCTTTGTAGGAGTGTTGCCAAACAATACAGGCTGGTTGGGTCATCATCTCCCATTGCATCTCATCTCCCATTGCATCCCATCTCCCATATTCATCCTCATCTTCTTCCATCATCTCAGCTTCATCCTCATCTTCATCCTCTTCCATCTTCTCATCTTCATCCTCATCTACTTGCATCCCATCTCCCATTGCATCCCATCTCCCATATTCATCCTCATCTTCTTCCATCATCTCAGCTTCATCCTCATCTTCATCCTCTTCGATCTTCTCAGCTTCATCCTCTTCTACTTGCATCCCATCTCCCATATTCATCCTCATCTTCTTCCATCATCTCAGCTTCATCCTCATCTTCATCCTCTTCCATCTTCTCAGCTTTTTTATCATCTTCCACATGATGAAAAACCAACATGTTATCATTCCAATCGAAACCATAGATATTTAAAAAATAAATAAAATAGAAAACCCACATATCTAAATATATCCAATGTTAGTTTTGTTAAATAAAACACCAACTGAAAAAATTAACAAACTCAACTAGACAAAATCAAAAAACAAAAAAACCAGTTAATAGTCCAGTAATAAGATGTCTGGGCAGACAGAAACAAAAGCACACAATCGAACATCCACTGTATTATCAAGAAAAAAAAGAAACCAAATCGAAAGAAAAGAAAAGCAAGAACATAATGGAAAAGCCACACCCTCAATATTGCCAGAATAATAAAGAAAAAGAAAGAAAGAAACATATATTTCATATGGTATTGACAAAAGACAAGCCACACCCTCAATCTCTATTTTCAAGAAAAAAAAAGGAAAGGAAAGAACACAGTCGAATATCAGCAAGAAACCCACATACTCAATCTTTTCAAGCAAGAAATATCAGCATATAATCAAACATTTTCAAGAAAAAAAGAAAAGAAAAGAAAAGAAAAGAAAAGAAAGGGAAGAAGTACCATACCTAGGTATTGACACCTTTGTAGGAGTGTTGCCAAACAATACAGGCTGGTTGGGTCATCATCTCCCATTGCATCTCATCTCCCATTGCATCCCATCTCCCATATTCATCCTCATCTTCTTCCATCATCTCAGCTTCATCCTCATCTTCATCCTCTTCCATCTTCTCATCTTCATACTCATCTACTTGCTTCCCATCTCCCATTGCATCCCATCTCCCATATTCATCCTCATCTTCTTCCATCATCTCAGCTTCATCCTCATCTTCATCCTCTTCCATCTTCTCAGCTTCATCCTCTTCTACTTGCATCCCATCTCCCATATTCATCCTCATCTTCTTCCATCATCTCAGCTTCATCCTCATCTTCATCCTCTTCCATCTTCTCAGCTTTTTTATCATCTTCCACATGATGAAAAACCAACATGTTATCATTCCAATCGAAACCATAGATATTTAAAAAATAAATAAAATAGAAAACCCACATATCTAAATATATCCAATGTTAGTTTTGTTAAATAAAACACCAACTGAAAAAATTAACAAACTCAACTAGACAAAATCAAATTTACAAAATTAAAAAACAAAAAAACCAGTTAATAGTCCAGTAATATGATGTCTGGGCAGACAGAAACAAAAGCATACAATCGAACATCCACAGTTATCAAGAAAAAAAAGAAACGAAATCAAAAGAAAAGAAAAGCAAGAACATAATGGAAAAGCCACACCCTCAATATTGCCAGAATAATAAAGAAAAAGAAAGAAAGAATCATATATTTCATATGGTATTGACAAGCAACTGTTGACAAGCCACACCCTCAATCTTCTATTTTCAAGAAAAAAAAAAGAAACATACTCTATTTTCAAGAAAAGAAAAAAGAAAAGAAAAAAAAAATCAAAAGAAAAAAAAACAAGAACATAATGGAAAAGCCACACCCTCAATATTGCCAGAATAATAAAGAAAAAGAAAGAAAGAAACATATATATTTCGTATGGTATTGACAAGCAACTGTTGACAAGCCACACCCTCAATCTTCTATTTTCAAGAAAAAAAAAGAAACATACTGTATTTTCAAGAAAAGAAAAAAGAACACAGTCGAATATCAGCAAGAAATATCAGCAAGAATATGATGTTTGGGCAGACAGAAACAAAAGCATACAATCGAACATCCACAGTTATCAAGAAAAAAAAAGAAACGAAATCAAAAGAAAAGAAAAGCAAGAACATAATGGAAAAGCCACACCCTCAATATTGCCAGAATAATAAAGAAAAAGAAAGAAAGAAACATATATATTTCGTATGGTATTGACAAGCAACTGTTGACAAGCCACACCCTCAATCTTCTATTTTCAAGAAAAAAAAAGAAACATACTGTATTTTCAAGAAAAGAAAAAAGAAAAGAAAAATGAAATCAAAAGAAAAGAAAAGCAAGAACATAATGGAAAAGCCACACCCTCAATATTGCCAGAATAATAAAGAAAAAGAAAGAAAGAAACATATATTTCATATGGTATTGACAAGCAATTGTTGACAAGCCACACCCTCAATCTTCTATTTTCAAGAAAAAAAAAGAAACATACTGTATTTTCAAGAAAAGAAAAAAGAAAAGAAAAAAGAACACAGTCGAATATCAGCAAGAAATATCAGCAAGAAACCCACATACTCAATCTTTTCAAGCAAGAAATATCAGCATATAATCAAACATTTTCAAGAAAAAAAGAAAAGAAAAGAAAAGAAAAGAAAGGGCAGAAGTACCATACCTAGGTATTGACACCTTTGTAGGAGTGTTGCCAAACAATACAGGCTGGTTGGGTCATCATCTCCCATTGCATCTCATCTCCCATTGCATCCCATCTCCCATATTCATCCTCATCTTCTTCCATCATCTCAGCTTCATCCTCATCTTCATCCTCTTCCATCTTCTCATCTTCATCCTCATCTACTTGCATCCCATCTCCCATTGCATCCCATCTCCCATATTCATCCTCATCTTCTTCCATCATCTCAGCTTCATCCTCATCTTCATCCTCTTCGATCTTCTCAGCTTCATCCTCTTCTACTTGCATCCCATCTCCCATATTCATCCTCATCTTCTTCCATCATCTCAGCTTCATCCTCATCTTCATCCTCTTCCATCTTCTCAGCTTTTTTATCATCTTCCACATGATGAAAAACCAACATGTTATCATTCCAATCGAAACCATAGATATTTAAAAAATAAATAAAATAGAAAATCCACATATCTAAATATATCCAATGTTAGTTTTGTTAAATAAAACACCAACTGAAAAAATTAACAAACTCAACTAGACAAAATCAAATTTACAAAATTAAAAAACAAAAAAACCAGTTAATAGTCCAGTAATATGATGTCTGGGCAGACAGAAACAAAAGCATACAATCGAACATCCACAGTTATCAAGAAAAAAAAGAAACGAAATCAAAAGAAAAGAAAAGCAAGAACATAATGGAAAAGCCACACCCTCAATATTGCCAGAATAATAAAGAAAAAGAAAGAAAGAAACATATATTTCATATGGTATTGACAAGCAACTGTTGACAAGCCACACCCTCAATCTTCTATTTTTAAGAAAAAAAAAAGAAACATACTCTATTTTCAAGAAAAGAAAAAAGAAAAGAAAAACAAAATCAAAAGAAAAAAAAACAAGAACATAATGGAAAAGCCACACCCTCAATATTGCCAGAATAATAAAGAAAAAGATAGAAAGAAACATATATATTTCGTATGGTATTGATAAGCAACTGTTGACAAGCCACACCCTCAATCTTCTATTTTCAAGAAAAAAAAAGGAACATACTGTATTTTGAAGAAAAGAAAAAAGAAAAGAAAAAAGAACACAGTCGAATATCAGCAAGAAATATCAGCAAGAATATGATGTTTGGGCAGACAGAAACAAAAGCATACAATCGAACATCCACAGTTATCAAGAAAAAAAAGAAACGAAATCAAAAGAAAAGAAAAGCAAGAACATAATGGAAAAGCCACACCCTCAATATTGCCAGAATAATAAAGAAAAAGAAAGAAAGAAACATATATATTTCGTATGGTACAGACACTGAACGTCTAAGGAGGCTGACCTATTTTATATTATTTATTTTAAATTAAATAAATAAATTATTATTTTAATGGTTTTGAATAATAAAATTATATTATTTTAATTATTTTCTTTAATTATTGAACGTCTTGTAGGCTTAAACAGGCTAACAAGTCTATGTCAAGACTTTTGTTTTTTAAATATACGTCATGCTAAATTTATAATTTGGGCGTGCACAAGCTAACGAATCTGGCCATGCCTAAAGTATTTTACATGTGTCTGACCTATTTAAGCTAAAGCCTATCTCTATCCAGCCTATTTACACCCCCTACTTTTAACAATGGTTTTTCGTTGTTGATTAAATGTGAGTACTATAAACATGCTTTTAACGTTGGTTGGCCCGCCCCGCCCCGCCACTAACCCGCCAAAAACGGGACAGGGCGGGTTAACCCGCCATTAAATATGGGTGGGAAAAATGAACTCACCCCGTTTTATGGTGGGTTGGCGGGTCAACCCACCAACCCGTCAATTAAAAAAATAAATAATTAAAATTTAAAAATAAATTATATTTTATTAATTTTTCTAATATTATTTTATTTTATTTCACACTTCTTTTAATTTTTCTCAATCTCAATCTTAAATGTATACTAATATTTTTCAAAACATTCTTTAGGAACTCATTCGTCTCCATATAAAGATAACATTTGTCATAAATAAAATTGTTATTCTTTATTTTTTCTAAGAAGTACTAATGTAAAAAACAAATTGGATATCACAAAAATTTAATGACAAATGAAATACTACTTAATTGTAAAATATATATATATATAACCCGACGGGTCAACCCGTTTTGACCCACTTCTAGGCGGGGCGGGTTAGAGTGGGTTGGTGGGTTGAAAATCTCAACCCAACTCGTCCCGTTTTGGCGGGTTGACCCGCCGGGCAGTGGCGGAGCCACGTTGTGGCCTACAGTTGCCTTGGCACTGGCTTATTTAGCCACGTTCATTTAGCTACATTTGAAAAGTAGCAAATTCTGTTCAATTTTTTGGAAAATTAGCCACGTTTTTGTCGTAGCCAAAGAACCGTAGCTATTTGGGCACTAGCTGAATTTTTTGGCACTTGCTAACATGTCATGCTGGCTCCGCCACTGCCGTCGTGCTCAACCCATATTGTCACTCCTAAATTTACATATAAAGTAGAGTCATCAAAACAGGCTATCTCTTCCTGTTAGGCCCTAGTCGCACGAGTTAAGGCAAAAAATCCTACAAATAAAAAAGCCTGCATGAGCCAAAAACTTATATAATCCCACAAGATAGGGCCTATCCACGAGCCAAAATTTCATATAAGTCAATCATTTGTCATTAATTAAAATTGTGACAGTAGCAAACAGGCATCACCAAAACCTTATCTGAAATTTCCATCCCTGATCCATCTACCGCTCCCAACTTCTACACTATATAATCAACTATAATGGAAAGAACAAAAAATCTTTACGTAATCCTCCAAGACAAGCAATCAATTAGATAAAATAAACCATGTTGTTATATAATTGAATGGAAATTGATTTCTCCGGAGAAACTATTCCCCTATTACAGACTCATAAAAATGTCTCATCCATCTTTTTTCTTTAATATAATGAGTCCCGTATATTTAATGGGTATGCAGAAGAGGAATAATTTCTTCTGCAACATGAGAAACTAGGAAAACTATTGCCACTTTGTTATTCCTCTCTTTAACATAAATTCGTTACATTAATTATGCATTTGCTACTTTAGAGTAATAACCAACAAAATAGCTTTAGGCTTCTTTTCAATGGTATGAGATTCACCGTTATTGCCTTTATTTTATTTAGCTGTTGATTTCATTAGCAATTTTCGTCTAGCTTCTTTCCTTTGTCATTATTTTCTATCATCCCACCATAGCGGAATGTGGTTGATATAACACCTCACAATTTGAAATTAAGTATTTAAGCCATTAAGTGTGTAATCAAGTGATGGATTAGTGAAAATCCTAAAGATTAGGCCAAAATACAAAGAAAGGGCAAAATGGTAATTAGCCAACACGCAACCCTAGGCAGATAAAAATTGAGTAGAAGGTCTCCGATGATAAAAATAACCCTGGAAATGGATTCAGAACGAAAAATTGAGTGGACAGGCAAGTTTCAGAAAAATCAGTGAATAGTGTTTTTCGCGGGTAAAAATACCGCGTTACAATTGCACCGTAAAACGTGCCAGTTGAATTTTGAGCTCTAGGTTTCAAATATGAGTTATAAATGGTTTGTTGAGTTAGGAAATATAATTTTGATGAAATTTGATGGAATTGAGTCATTTTGGGAAAAATTGATGAATAGTGATTTTTCAGTGTAAAAATACTGCGGTATAATTGTACCGATAAGCGTGAAAATTTTATCAGTATTTTTGGGAAACAAAAATATGACATGAACAAGAAAAATACGTAGGTCATGAATTTATGGTTGAAATTAGTGATTTATTTAGAGTTAAATCGCGTATGGGACCCACATGTGGTTTAAGTGACTTAAAAGTCACATTTTCATGACATTTTCTCTCTCCTCCCTCTCTTCTCTCCCGCGCGCAGCAGCCACCATGGCCAAGGATTGGTCAAGCTTTCTTCCTTCCATAACTTGGTCATTTCTACACCGAATCCAACGATTTTTGTCTTGAAACTTGTTGGAAAACACCTCCTAAACACATTGGTACCACTCTTGAACCTTGAAATAGCGTGTGTGAGGAGATCTTGCCCTATTACAGCCGCGGTTTTGAAGGTAGATTTGGTGTTCTTGGAGCTTTTAAATGCTCCAATGGTGGAGTATGCTTAGGAGGAGTCTATACCTTCCGTTTGGGTGAGTGTTCTTGCATTTTAAATGGTTGATGGTGATGATTTGATTTTGAAAACCTAAACTTTGATATGATGAATAGTGATGTTAGAGAGCTCAATTTGAAAATGTGTATTAGATGATAATGTGTTAGAATGATGTATTAGAGCTAGAAATGCGATGAAATTTATTGGTGAAAATTGATGAATTTAACTTAGAAAAATTTGATGATCATGATTTTGGACTTGTGAATTTTGGTGTTGAGACTTGTTTGATGAATTGTGGCATGATGGTATGATGATATAATAGGTTGTATGAAGGTTGGAATGATTAAAGTTGTATGGAAATTCCTTGGAATGCCATAGGTTAAAATTCGATTCTTTGAGGAAAGATTGAGGAATTGATGTTGAAAAATGAATTGGATAATGATTTGTGTAGTTATATGGTGCTTAGATGGGTTGTGTTGTGCTTGGAGAGTGTTGGAATCAATGAGAAAATTAAATTGTGTTTAGAGACCTAAATGAGCCCAGAATGAAATATTTCGCAAAACGATGCGTAAGTGTCGAAAAACGGAAAAACGACGATTGAACTAGCCTCTAAACAACCTAAGGGAGTGTTATAAAATGAGAAAGAAAATTTAGGAAAATAAATCTCAAATTTACACCTACATGGCCGAACCATCAAGGGAGGATGGGGAGGATTTTTGTGATTTTGCGTTTGATACTATTTGACGAGTACTGATGGATGTACGTTATTGTATAGGTTGCCGTACGTCGACCTGAATCTCGAATCTTGAATCAGTGAGTTGCCCTTGGTCCGGGACCAAGTGGATTGAGGTAAGAAATTGGTTCATTGCATGTGTAATTATAAATTAACATGTATGTGTTGAACTGAGAGTGATTGGGAATGTCCTCTGTGTAGGCATTCCGCTGTGTACCGAGTTGAGGGATAAGCTGCTGCGGAGCTTGTGGAAACACGATTTAAGGTAACCTCTTGGTACTGGGGCTTGTTCCCCTTTTCTGTTCCACCTTGCCAGTTGATGGCAACGGTAGGAAGTGTGTATGAATAGTATAGAACGCATGAGCATGCATGCATTATTGCTATGGGTACTTATGTACCGAGTCTCTGGCCAGTAGACAGTTTTATTAGCCTTCGGGCATTTTCGGACTTCCGCTGGATAGGTCTCCAGGAGGGAGTTCCAGTTGACTGCGTGTCATGGTGTGTGATCCGGGTAGGAGCACACTAGGAATGTCTTTGGCGTTTTGGTTGGTTTGGGCATCATGGTTGTGGTTTCTGTGAACACACCTTGGATGATACCCATAGGCTTATATATGCCGAGGGCGTATGTGGAATTGGGGTTACCATCCCGTATCGTCGTATTTTGTTTTCTTTATATTCCCCATTCTCTAAATCCCTTGCTATATCCCGTTTTCAAAGTGGTTGTTGTATTCTATTGATATGCATCGAAGTGAACCATTGGGTGGAGTTTTCTCCAGAACCTCTTGGTTACTGAGATATATTCGTATATCTCACCCCGTCTCGGGGCATTTATTTCAGGAGGTAGCAGGAGCAGGAGCCTCGGGCAAGAGGCCCGCAGAGTGAGCGCTGGAGCGCTTCATATTTTGCATTTTGTTGGCCGTGTGGCCTAGGCTAGACTTAGGGCATGAACATGTCATTTGTATTTATTAGTAGCTTCATTAGCATCTTGTTCATGCCACTTTGCCTAAGTCTAGTAGTGATGTATTTGGTTATGTTGTCTTTTAAATTTAAGATGTAATTTTAGAAGAATGTAATTTGAAGTTTTAGTTTCAAGTTGTGATTTGTAAAGCCATATTGTAATAGTATTGATGCATGTCTATTTATGATGGAAGGGCCTTAGGCCTACTTTAGGTTATGATAATATGTATGATGGAAATATGCATGAAAAAGGTGTTAGTGATTGCAACTACTTAAGAATGATTAATATGGACTCTATGTTTAATAACTATAAACTGGATTGGGTTGTAAGTGCCCCAAGGCGTTGTTGGTCCTTGTGTGTGCCACCCATTGGATTATTACTGTATTATCATGTGTTTATTAGGTACATTTGAGGTTTAAATGATCTTTTACAAATTTGGGATTATTGGAAAAACAAAGGAAACTCTGGCGAATTTTCTGTAGAATTGGCAGATTTTAGGCGAACTTTGGGAGAGCATATCTCCCTCCATAGAGGTCCCCTAGGGACGTTCCATACGCCATTTTGAAGGTTGAGATGTCCTCTACCTTGTGTCAAGATTTGAGGAAATTCTGGGTTGATCTTCGACCTGAAAAAAATAGAGAAACACGGACTGCCCATGTGCCCCTGCACCTGAGGCAGATTCTGGACCGGATTTGAGAAATTAATTCCTGCTTCGTTTCTCAGTCAAATTGAGCGTGTGATATATCAAAATTAAGTTTGAGATGTCTAGTTTGTAGGATAAAAATTTGAGAGCAAATGGTTGAGTGGATTGAGTGCAGTAATTCGAGCAATGTGAGTGGTTTGGAGCTGTTTTTGGGGTTGTTTGGGCTAATTTCTTATCCAACTTCAAACGGCGATAACCGGAGCAAATGAGCTCCGAATTGAGCGTATGTTAGCTTGTTAAAAAGGGAATTAAGTAACACAAAGATATAATCTGAAAAGAAGGGTTGGTTGCGATCGGTTTGGTCGCAGAAAAACTTAGAGTGAAACATGTTCAAATTTGTATAAAACGTAAAGTTGGAAATTGGCTAAGTGAGTTTATGGGAACTCCTTAGTAACTTATAATAAGTAACTTAAGTTATAAAAATAGTTTAAATAAGTCTTCCGCAAGATTTTACGGTTACGGTCACAGCTTTTAATTATTACGCCTTTTTATGTTTTAAATGATCGCGTAATAATCGAAAAAAATGTATTCGCGTTTATAAATGAACTGCTGTGATTGTAACTGCGCTTAATATCATAATTAATGTTAACAATACCGGTACGTAACGGGCTGTTACAGTTGACCCAATTCGCAATTCAACATATAGCTATGAGTTATGAAAGTGCTTGACGAAGTTGAGGTGAAAGTAAAGGATGGGGACAATGAATTCAGAAAATATCTCTGTCCTTTGCAGAATCTGCATCATCGAAATTCAAAACTTAGATAGAAATATAAACCATCCAAATGGAAAAATAAAAGGACGTTTGAAAAATAAACACCAAAAATGAGAAAGATCATGTGGCAGATAGTAGGGGTGTTAACGGGCCGAGCCGAGCCGAGCTTTGATCTTAACGGGCCAAGCCTGTATTTAAACGTGTCAGACTAGCCTTAGCCTGTTACCTGTTACGAATATAATATTAGCTTGTGGCCTGGTTCGTTTACAAAAAATAAAAGCCTGTCTCAAGCCTGTGGCCTGTTTATTTATTAAAAATAAAAACCTTACATTCCAATTTGTAGCCGTATTCAGCCCATTAAACATGCACTGATATGTATTTTTTTGTAAGAAAATAATAGTTGTTTCTTTTATAATAAAAAAACATTAATATTAAAAAATAAAAATAACAACATCACCTTTACTTTATTTTACGTTGCTTTTCCTTAATTTTCTTCCACATTCTAGATTTTTTACATTAAATTTTCTTCCACATTTCTTAATATTCTAGATTTTTTACACTAGATTTGAACCCCACCAATAAATTTTCTTCCACATTTTACATTAATTTTTCTTCCACGGTCGCCGCCATAAGCATCATTATAAGCTGTGGAATCCGCATGGCTTATAAAAATAGATGATGAACATGACTTAGATCGAGGAGAAGAGATAGAGCAGAGACAGAAAACTGAGAAACGGATGTTGAAATGATTAATATAAAAATATAAAAAATAAATAAATTTGATGTATACGGGCCAGCCTCCAAGGCTTCAAGGCTGGGCTTGGCTATGAAAGCCTGAGGCCTTTTAAATAAAAAAGCTTTTGCATGAGTATAAGTCTGGGCTTAATAATAAAAAAAAGATGAGCCGGGCCGAAACGGGCCGGGCCTAAGGCCCCTGATAGGCCCTTGGCCTTATTATCACCCCTAGCGGATAGCATAAGTCACACCACACCTAATAATTTCAATCATTTTTACCTTTCAAGAATCAAGTACTGGATTCGAGATAATTTACACTTTCAATCTCAGCCACTTTACCTTGAAGATCATCTCTGAAAATACACATGATAAAGCCCAAAAATGGTCAAATAGCCTACATAGTATACACAGCTAACCTCGTACACATGCATAATTGAAGTGAACTTTCTTCTTTTCCTTTTTTTCCTAAAATACAAGTATTGCTGAGTTTTAAATGCACACCTACACGGTGTCTCATACCCTTTTATAAAAATTAATTGTCATTTTTTTTTGTAAACAATTAATTGTCATTTTAAATTAGATGACTTTTATTTTAGGTCTCTCTGCTTCTAATTATACAGAATAATGAAAATATTAAAAATCATTAAATATATATTAAAACGATATAATTTTATTTAGAATAATATAAAATCATGTCCTATAAAATAAAAAATATTTTCCCTTTTTTTTTGTAACTAAATATTTTCCCTTTAAAATTTAAAAAAGAGGACTAAAAAAATAAATAGACAACCTTATAATTTTGAAGAAATGCTTATGATAAAATAAATAAATTTTCTCTCTTTCCACCAAACAGATCATGGATTTAAAACAACAGTTATTCAGTAATCTAGATCTATAAGCGAGCACAAATATCTAGAATTTTCTCCACCTTATATATATATATATATATATATATATATATATATTATGAAGACATTTCTGTTTCAGAATATGGTAGTGGACTAGTGTCATCTCTATACATGTCCATTTATCATATATATTTGTCATCTTCTTACGTCATATATGTTTTTATCAATTAGGTAGAATAATTACTCCTTTTCAAAAAATATAACAACTCTTGTTGATAATTTTTACTAAATCGTCGTGAGTTTGATTCATGTTGATGCTCCTTCGTAGGTCAATTACATGTAAGTACCACTGTAAGCACTTGCTGAAACATGTAAATAGAACAATTTTACCCCCTTTACTCTTGTCCCTTTTATGTAACCCTGCTCAATCATAATTTGAGGCTATATGATCCAAAGAGTTATCCACTCCTCTTATATAACTCAAAAACATTAACATATTGAATAATCTATGGACATTTATACTAGTAATTGACACTTCGGTATCATTCACAAAAATTTTAGAAAGCTAAATTTTCCATCCACATTAGACTCATCAGTCTTTACAAATAATCTTGTTCAATCATTCACAAAAAATGTCGATGTTGATCAGACTAATTATTAACCAAACAAGAACAATAGTGAAAATAAAAGTATAAAAATAGAAAGAATGCATGGTTACGTGACTTGTTGGTTATACAAACTCAAAGAAAATACGAATGAATGGAGGTCAATCTCAGTAGAGAACAAATCTGGGAAGCCAAAGAATTAAATTTGAATCCGATTTACAACTACATAGACAACAAATAATTGGTGTTATCAACTACATAGACAACAAATAATCCGAGTCAATCATTTGTGTAATAATCCGAGTCAATCATCTGTGTAGGATCACAAAGATCAAAGTCAGAAACAAAGTCCAAGTCCAAGTCTTCATTTAAGATTGAGCCTATTGAGCTTAAATTGGTAAGATGTGAAGCATAACTGCCATCCTGGCTTTGGTCAGCCAACCCCTGAAATGGCACAATATTACTTGTTTGCCTAGGACTAATCATCTCACCAGATGAAAAGGATATTTAAAAGGACTGACTTGCTGGGTTGCCTTAGACCTGATTCTTTTCAGTCGAAGTCTTTATTTCTGCAGCAATTAAAAAACAAATAAAGTTCTATAAATGAAAAACGATGGTTTTGTGAAATTAAAGCAGAAAGGAAAAGAAAAAAATACCTGCAGATGGCTGGCCACATGCGCCCTAGTAAGATGCTTCTCAGCCTTCATCAATTGAAGAATTTTTCTAGGTACAACCTCTGCAATCAAAAGAACATACAAATGTGTCAGACTTCATTAACAATAATGCCATGACATCTACTCCAGTGCACTACAGATTAGGAAGAGTATTTGAGAAAGCATTCAAAATAATGTTGAACAAAAAAATACAGCAATTGGAAAAATACAGCAAACATATACTTTTGCAATACAAAAAAAAACCCAGAGTTTTCACAGGAATGGAAAAAGGCATCATTGTTCCATTTTTGGCAGCGAATGGAAGACACAGTTGGGACCAATTGGGCAGCTTCCAGCTCTCATGAGACCAAATTAATCATGATCGAATTAAGGAAAATTTGAATTTTGATTTGTTCAGTTTTCGAGAGATGCCAAATAAGTATATTAGCTTACTCCAAGGAAAGGATTACTGAAATAGAGGAATACATGGGCAGTGGATTTGTTTGTTATTTGGAAATGCACACTGGTATTAACAACGGAGAAGCCATTTTTTATTTTGGTGCAGATTCCAATATTATGACAGAAATTATATATCCAAGTGGGGCTGAGACAGATGTGAAGACACTTGTGGAAATAAAGTTTGCAAAGAGAGGTGATGGAACTAGTTTTCACATTGTAATATTATTAGGATTTGATTGCTATTTCTACACAAAAATAAAATAAAAGTATTGCTAAAATAAAGCAGAAACATCAATTGATTGACCAATTGTCGCAATTAATAACAATTAAGATAACAACTACTTTGCATTGTAGAGAAATAGTGAATAACTTACTGTCAACACCCAAGTCAGAAACAGCGGCCACAAAACACCGACCGATGTAGCTCTTCGGTCCAAACAACCCGAGACTGCTTTTGGGTTGATCGGTCCTCTTGGTTAAGACCTTTTTCAAGTTCTACATGAACTTCATCCTCATCTTCTTCCATCTTCTCAGCTTTTTCATCATCTTTATCCTCATCTTCTTCCATCTTCTCAGCTTCATCCTCATCTTCATCTTCTTCCATCTTCTCAGCTTCATCCTCATTTTCATCCTCATCTTCTTTCAACTTCTCAGCTTTTTCATCATCTTCATCTTCTTCCATCTCCTCAGCTTCATCCTCATCATCTTCCATCTTTTCAGCTTTTTCATCATCTTCAACATGATGAAAAACCAACATGTTATCATTCCAATCGAAACCAACATCTAAATATTGCGAGAAAAAAAAAAACGAAAGAAAGAAAGAAAGAACCATTAATATTTAAAAAATAAATAAAATGGAAAACCCACATATCTAAATATATCCAATGTTAGTTTTGTTAAATAAAACACCAACTGAAAAAACTAACAAACTTAACTAGACAAAATCAAAAAACAAAAAAACCAGTTAATAGTCCAGTAATAAGATGTCTGGGCAGACAGAAACAAAAGCACACAATCGAACATCCACTGTATTATCAAGAAAAAAAAGAAACCAAATCGAAAGAAAAGAAAAGCAAGAACATAATGGAAAAGCCACACCCTCAATATTGCCAGAATAATAAAGAAAAAGAAAGAAAGAAACATATATTTCATATGGTATTGACAAAAGACAAGCCACACCCTCAATCTCTATTTTCAAGAAAAAAAAAGGAAAGGAAAGAACACAGTCGAATATCAGCAAGAAACCCACATACTCAATCTTTTCAAGCAAGAAATATCAGCATATAATCAAACATTTTCAAGAAAAAAATAAAAGAAACGAAAAGAAAAGAAAAGGCAGAAGTACCATACCTAGGTAATGACACCTTTGTAGGAGTGTTGCCAAACAATACAGGTTGGTTGGGTCATCATC
>NW_026898629.1:0-120000 GCF_033153095.1 Gastrolobium bilobum
TCACCAAGTTTTTTATCGAAAATGCCACGCGAACAGTGTTATTTTTCAATCTGCCACGGGGACAAGTTCGCTACCCGGTGTAGCGAACTCGGTTCGCTGACGTGTCACATTTCTAGTGGATAACAAATACCAAGTTAAAAAAAAAAAAGTCAAGTTCGCTGATATCGGTGGTAGCGAAATTCTGCGTCTACTAAAATCGTGACACGTTAGCAATGTCGAGTTCGCTACACCAGGTATGCTTTAACCTGCTCCAACGGCACAGATATTGAGAAATAACATTGTTCGTATGATATTTAGGTAAAAAACTTAGTAAACAGTTACATTTTGATCAGTATTCTGTTAGTGCTTAAGTGAGATGGTTGAGGTGAAGCAAATAAATACGAGAATAAAAACCGTTCTTTTTGAGTGTGACAATTAAAATCTCAGTGCCCCTAAAGAATAATGGTGAATTAGTGATTTGAACCCTCAATTTTGGCACTAGTGGTAATCGTGTGTTTGAGCTCTAGAAATAGAAAGCCGTTCTCTTTATAGGATCTCTCGCAGTGTTTGAATCGGATAAATAAATTAGTTGAGGAGACTCATAAAAAAAAAAAAAAGTAAGTGTTCATTTTTAAGAAAAATAATTACTGTACACATGAGCTTCATTAAAAGTCTTCATTCATGGCATCACCTTTTTCACTATCATCCATCTCCCTTCTAGCCAGTATTTGATTAAACTAATTCACGTATACAGTGGAGGAGCCACATTTGGAATATGGAAGTGTCTTGGTTTTTAAGGACATGTTTGGAGCACCTGATAAAGAAGACAGGATATGATAACTTATTATATCTTATCTTTATCTCTTGTTTGGTGGGTCAATAAGATATGATTAGCTTATCCTATTGTCTCATTTTATCCTATCCAATACATGATTTCTTATCCTATAGGGGGGAGCTGGGTTAGGATTCAACATGATAGGATATCAATATTACATACTCAATATATTCTCACGCTACCCAATATATCCCCACGCTACCCAATATATTTGTATTTAATCCTATCATGTCCACCAAATGAACCCTAAAATTAATTAATTTTGTTTTCAGTAACAATAACAAGGTAATTCATGATGCACTTGAGGTCAATGTTGTTAAACTCGACCCGATCATTGACTCAGTAGGTTACTGATTGCTGGTTCAACCAGTGAGTCGTTAGTTAAACCGCATGACTCATTAAATATGTATAAATCTATGATTTATATTAAAAAATTATAAATCAAAACATGTAGTGAGTACACACGCCTATTTATGTTATCTTTGTGCAAATATATTAGTTGATCCAGGCAAGGCAAGTATATGTAAATTTATATTTTATACTTAAGAAGTCCACAATTATACTCAAATAGATGTTAAAAATTATTTTAGTTCCAAATATTTTAATATGAAAAGTAATAAATCACACAATATTATCTAACAAACAAAGAAATACATAATACTTCACCTAAAAAATAGTATAATTATACAAACTAAAAAAAATAGTATCTAATAAATAATTAAATTAAATTAAAAATTATTTACTTATAATTTAATATTTAGACTTAACTCAAAAAAGAATAAATAGGAAAAGAAAAAGCCTAATCTACCATCAGTTCAAAATAGGGGTGGCAATATGGGTTGAGCCCGGCAGGTCAACTCGCCAACCCGTCAACCCGCCAAAACGGGGCGGGATGGGTTGAGGTTTTTAACCCACCTCAACCCGCCCCGCCTAGAAGTAGGTCAAAACGGGTTCAACCCGTCGGGTTATAATTTTTTTTTTTTTTTTTTACAATTAGGTAGTATTTCATTAGTTCTTAAAATTTTTGTGATATTCAATTTTTTTTTATCTTAGTGCTTCCTAGAAAAATAAAGAATAACACTTTTATTTATGACAAATATTATCTATATATAAATTCCTAAAAAATGTTTGACAAATATTAGTATGCATTTAAGATTGAGACTAAAAAAATATAGAAAAGTGTGAAATAAAATAAAATAATATTAAAAAAATTCATAAAATATAATTTATTTTTAAATTTTAATTAATTTTTTTTAATTGACGAGTTAGTGAGTTGACCTGCCAACCCACCCTAAAACGGAGTGGGTTCATTTTTGGAACTCATATTTTTTGGCAGGTCAACCCGCCCTGTCCCGTTTTTAACGGGTTGGTGGCGGAGCAGAGCGGGTCAATCCAAATTGCCACCGCTAGTTCAAAAGCAACAATCTATGACCCAATAAACAACCCGGCCCACATATTTGCATACGAAACCCCAAACCCTCATCCACATTCACCAAGAAATGTTTTATGTCTGCCGCATCTAAACTTGGAAAACGACTTTGAAAACCCGATAGAATACAATCTGATCTGACGAGAGTTCTTGCTGCAAAAATCCTTCTACCAAAAGCCATTGTTTCAAGATGATGACCTGGTCATCAACAACTTCTTCATCCTCAATAAATCATCATCTGGCTCAATCGTTGCCAATAGCTTGCAGATCTTGTTCCATCCTCCAAGCAGAGTTGTCGATTAATTACACAATCTAGTTTCATCAGATTTTCTTTATCTTAGGATCCGGTTCTTTCGGTTCAATGGTTTTTATAAAAAACCGGCGAGTCAATTGTTTCTTTTATTATACAAAAAATTATCCAGTTTTCATTTTTTTTTTAATTCCCCTTTATAGGCGAGAGGGTATTATGTGAGGCCGGGACATTTTAACTTCAAACATTGTTATTAAATCCAAACTGAACCAACGATGGTTGGCTCAAGTGATAAGGTACTTGGATTCGCTTACTCAAAGACTCGAGTTTGAGACTTTGTGTATGCAGAAAATCCTCATTGGGAGACTCACCTGCCAATGCTAGGTAACCTACCCGGGTCAGACTGGACATAGTCGGGGCAAAATCCCGGAAACCAGTAGAGCAATCCAAAAAACATCCAAACCGAACCGGATCGACTGATCCTACTGATTCAACCGGAAACCAAATCTCTAATTGGATCTATTAACTGCCTGTAAACTGGGTTTGGCCGATTTTTAACTTAAACTGATTTTGTAATTTTTTGCAAAGGTTTTATGTCATTTTAGGAGAGAGATAGACACAGAAAAACGGAAATAATGGAAGAAAAAAAGTGGGTGATTTTTTTAATTTAAAATTCAAATTTTATGTGTCTGTATCTCTCTTAAAATGACATAACTTTCTGTCATTTAAAATGACAAACTCTTTTCCCTTTTGTAATTTTTTGCAAAATATTGCAAGAGTTGCATCCATGAGGGGTCAACTCTTGACCCAATGATGAGATAACATTATTAATCGAGTATCCAAGTCAATCAGTTAAAAAAAATCAAAAATCAAAAATTATCTGGTGGTTATATAGATTTTTTAAGTTAATAAGTGCACATTTTAAAATAAAGTTCTCTTTCTCTATTTCGGTTCTTCATTTCAAAAAAAAGTACACAATTCAAAAAAAATTGATAAAAGTTTAAAAAAAAGTTTCTCAACTCTTGATTTTTAGCTTTTTTTCTTTATTATTAAAAAAAAATTCATCATAAGAATTTTTTCTCAAAACTTGTTTTACCCAAACGAGAAGATAAACTAAAAATAAGAGGATCGAAATAGATGTTAAGTAATATCAACTAATTTTTTTTTTGTAAAAAAGGAAAGAAAAAGTTCAATCATCAAATCAGTTTTATTGATAATTAATTTGTTTCCTATTCATCATCGGGGAACGGATCCACTTACCACCAAAAAAGTTTATAACTTTTACAATCAATTTAATCACCGTTAATTTCCGTCAATCTAACGGTTACAATTTATTGAAAATTAATAACATTTATTGTGTCACATTTATTAATTTCCAGTAAATTATAACCGTTAGATTGATGGAAATCAACGGTGATTAAATTGGTTGTAAAAGTTGTAAACTTTTTTGGTGGTAAAGGGATCCTTCCCCTTCATCGAAATAAATCAAATATATATTTGACACCAGTTAAATTAGGAAAATAATATCGTATATATCTTGAATGTTATAGTTATTTATTAAATAAAACAATAATTATGAAATGATTTACAAAATAATATCTATTTTTAATTTTCTTGTGCGAAAATTAAAAGAACAAATTCAATAACAAAATCAATTTTATTGATATTTACCAAAAAAAAAATCAATTTTATTGATAATAAATTTAATATTTCTTTTGAAAATCATAAATTTAATATTTTTAAATCAGGAAAGATTCCGAAAATTAAATCATATCACAATCACGTAAAATTGATTAAATAAACAAGTTTCGCTGCATTATATCTATGAATTATTTGATGAGATTGGCAAATCTTTTTGAAATCAGGATTAACGAGATAGTTTTGCCACGTAAATCAATATCTATATAAACAGCAACTCTAAAGGAATATACAGAAAAGCTCTCTACATTGAAAATGAGAAAGAAAAGTAGAGCTTTTTGCTTTTCTGGGTTCTTTTGTGGGAAGATGAAGGCTTCAATTGAAGAGGATAGTTGGAGGGTGGAAACAGAAGAAAACATCAACACAAAGAAGAAGAAGAGAAAAGTGAAGGAGGACACATTGAGTAACTTACCAGATGAAATTATCCTTCACATACTTTCTTTTTTGGAAGCAAAAACAGCAGTTCAAATGAGTGTTCTTAGCAAGCGATGGAGGTACCTTTGGACTTCCCTCCCCGTCCTTGATTTCCTTGGCTCGTCCTTCGATGATCCTGTCATTTTCAGGTGTTTCGTGCAGCATGTGTTGTCCCGCAAAGACGCTTCCAACAATCTCAACATGCTTAAACTTGTGTGCGATCATGATTCTTTCAATTTCTTTGATGATGATGATATGGACATGGTACATTCCATCATTGACTACGTTAAACCAACGAATATTCAGGCTCTGAGCATCCTTGCTGAATGTTTTATTGGGAATCTACCTCAACTCTCTGTTTGTCGCTCCCTCACCACCCTCCACCTGGCATACATAGCAACTGACAGTGCAATGTTTGATTCTGTTTCCCTACAACACTTGCATCTTTATACATGCGAGTTCGAGTATTGGGTCGAAGAGAATGATCCTTTCGGTGGTTGTCCCAATTTGAGGTGTCTCTCACTAATTGATTGTTCTTACATTGGCGATATTCAGAAGTTTCAAATCCATGCTCCTCAACTAACGAACTTGACCATATCCAATATGACAAAGAATTCAGACTTTGCAATTGAGCTTTTTACTCCAAAGCTTCAATCTTTTAGCTATAGTGACAACTATTATCTTTATGATTTTCTCATTAAGGGGAAGGGGAAACTTCCCTTTGTAGAGAGAGTCAATATTGATTTGGGCGATTTTCGGCTCCATGGAAAATTCCCCAAGGCCACTAATTTGTCTCTAAAGCTGAGTAAATTGTTTGAAGCGATGGAGAGTGCAGAGTTTGTATCCTTATCACCTCGTATCATTCAAGTAAGTATATTACTTTGTCAATCCAATACCAAAGCCATTGAATTAATTAATAGTTGATTGCTTATTGTATTTTGAACTAACTTCTTTGTCTGTGTTTGATTTTTCCTAGGTTCTGTCTATGGTTCCTCCTCTACTGTATGGTCGGTCTTCTCCTTTCACTAGATTGAAGAATTTTAAGTCAATAACGAAAAGAGGTTTCCCTGTTACCATACCAACCAATGTCATGGCCTACTTATTTGGTGGATCCCCTGGATTTGATTGTGGAAGGCATGGAAAGGGTATTATATTAAACAAGGATTTGGATCCTCACCGTTCTTGAATAACAGGGTAGAAGAAGACTGAGAAATCATAATAAGACCTTCTTTAAATGTTTTTTATTGCAAGTTTTATTTTTTTATAGAATCCAATGGCATTGATTTTAATCCATGTAGTCAACTCCACCTTCTGGGATAAGGCGACGTTGTTATTGTTTTATTAAGGCTCGATTTAATTTGTTAGTATGTCACATGATCCATGTTCATTGTTAAAACTATATCAATTTGGTTCTCATTGCTCAAATTTTTGCTTACACAATTGTATATCTAACCGCAAATTAGTTAGCAAGAGCGACAGTGGTAAAACTTGGACATCTCTTTCTTGTTTTAAACCTGTATGGTACAGAGTATTTTATGTTTTTACAATATCTGTATGGTTCCTTCTACTTTGTTCCATCCAAGAACCATCATTACTTATTACATAACAACTTTGCTAGCTCAGCTCTTTGATGGTTAGTCGCTTAAACCACGAACAAAAATAGGTGAACGTAAATGCACCCCTGATCCTCTTGGTTTTTTTTTTTTTTTTTTGGTCAGTGTTCTCTTTTAGCTCTTCAAAGGAGCAAGTCTCAACAAGGTTCAGGGTCTCCCGAATTAATTGCAACACATTTTCTTTATTTCCATATCAGTTTATCTATCTTTTTCCTCATATATCATCAATTATAAGATCTCTGAAATCCACTATATTAAATAAGAAAGTAATATCTCCGTTTTCTCTGTCCAACTCTTCCTCTCCGTTCTGTTCCAATCCAAAGTTCGCGTCTTTATACTCTCTCACTGTCCCTGGTAAAACCTTGAAGTTCAGAAGCCCAAAACCTCTGCACTCCTCAACTAGGGTCTATGCTGCGCCCGAAGTGTTGGATTCCCCAGAACCTTTAGACCCACCTCCGGAAACACTGGATGATGAATCTGACTCCACCACCTTTGAGGTTAGTGCATTTCGCCTTTCTTCATTTCCCTCCATTGAAGAGGGGGCAAAAAGAGCGTAATAGTTCATATTTCTTTGTAAATTTATTAATTGTAGCATAGGTTACATATTACATATAAGAAATTATTTAGGTGATATGAAATATAACACATGTACATGTTGTAGGTACTAATCTATAAATGTTCTAACTCTGAAATGAAAAATCACTCTTGCTGGCTATGCTGCTAGACTTGACTCTACTCACTCTTATCATCAGTTTGGCTTGATACTGTTTTTTTGTGTGGTTATGTTATTGACTTTGTAGCTCTAATCTAGTTGTTTTTGTTGCCAAACCAAGTTATTCTTGTTGTCTAAATTGAATAAATTAATGGCCCCAAGCCAAGTATTAAAAAAAAAAAAGTCCATATAATTAAGCCCACTTATTCTTAAAACAAAACAAGTTTATGAAATTTAGATTTTACCTAACGTATAAACTCATTTTTAACAACTATGCTAAGGCCTTTCAGAATTCAGATTACATGACCTTCCAGCCTTCAACTCTTAAGAATTCCAAATTACAGCTATTAAACTCCAACTTCCTAGGTACACCTTAGTAGAAACCAACTGACAAAAAAACAACTCACAAAATGTAATCGTTGACACTCACGATTATCCCAGCCCCATTAGGAATCCTTAAGCCTTTTATAGATTAGAAATCTGAACTCTTAAATACACAAATTTGACTTAGAATACTACCCATAATCAGAAGCTGCGAAGATTAAATAAAACATCTTGAAATTACAAAAATAACTCTGCTGTTAATTATATCCTTTCCTACTTACCCTGCATCCAGTTAGTATAATTGTTGAGTTATATGTGTTGGTGTTTTAGGTTGGAGACTCGGAGTACTTCGTCAATTACCATTGGCGCAGATGCAGATACGGTATATTCATCAATCCCTTATTTACAGTTTCTGTTTCTAATGCTTTCTTTGTCAGATTCACTTTTTCTGTCACAAATGGAGCCACTAGACCAGTCCAAATGGACTCAGCTTGAGAAAATAGTTGGTCTAGGATATAAACTATGTTTGTGGGGAAAATGTATTATACAATTTATTGTATCAAAGTATGGGATGCTTGGTTCTGGAAAAAGTACCTTTAAAATTAGATTGTCTCTAGAGTGAGCAAGTAAGGGTATATCCACCCTTGTAAGATGATTCATCCGCACTGTCATTTTTTTAAAGGATTTGGTTAGTAATCTTAATTATTTTTCAGCGTGTTTTATTCTGGGCTATGCTTTTCATGAAGTCAGTATACTTTGACCACATTTTTTTCTGCTTTAACTGGTAGAGATGTGGTATAGTTTGCTTGTCATGGTTGGATTGGTAGTTTTTCCACTGATATTTTACAATCTTTCCTATGGAAATTATGTTACATTTAATGAATGTGCATTCAGCATTGCCTGTTCGCTTATTTTGGTATTTTCCATTTTTTTTTTTTTTGGGTGGTGGGGTGTGGGGGATGTAAAGTTATCTTGTAGTTGAAATGGTACAAACTGAAACATAAGGGTTTGAGGTTGAATTACTAGTCCAGACTCGAGGAATATATATCATTAACAGATATCATACATTACACAGCAAATGAATTCTTTTTTTTCTTTTTTGCGTGTGTTTTCCCGCCCTTCTGTTAGTTATTTCCCTATGAAAATTTTCATTAAGGTCTTGCCTGTTGATGCATAGATATTTTATACCGCATACAGTTCTGAAATTCTGATATGATGTGCAATTTTGTTTTTCTAGTAAACTATGCTCATGAAGTTATTTTGATTGGTTTGAAAATTTGTTCAAGATGGTTTTCCTGTATTGTTTAGTTTATGGGTTGTAAGGCTCTCTGATCCTTTACCATCTAGCCTTGATATGTTTTTTTATTCTTGCATTGCATACATTCTGCACCTCACTTATGACTGAAATTCTCTTTTCTTGAACTTATTTGACCTTCTTTTGCTCTCCTGGTTTGCGCATGCTACCTTTTCAAGCTAGTTTTAAATTAGTAAGAATTGTTTTATTATCTTGAAGTGGAACCTCTTTTTTCTGACGTTTTCAATGCATAAATATCCTCTGCTTATGTTTTCTCTTGCAAATGATGACTTCTTGTCCAGTTTATAGCATTATTGATGTTCCTTTGATGTCACTTTTATTATCTTCTCAAGGATAAAAAGTATGGTATAATTTACGCGTAACATAATGCTCACATTCCCCACATAGTATGACTTGGATGCCTTTTTACCACCAAGGACTTCTCACATTTGATTATGTGGTGAAGTTTAATTTTATGTAAATATGCTGTTTTCTTAAGAAAAATTGTTTAGTATAACTTTGATGTCCTCTTACAAAAAGAGAGAGAGAAAAAAAGTATCAAGTTTTTTCTTTTTTCTTTTTAAAGTTAAAATAATTCATATCAATATTTTTCATGTTTGAATTTTCAAAACATGAATTTAAATATTAATTTAACAAATGAATTTTATTATGTTGCTTTAAGTATAATTTTTAATTGACATAAATTTATATTAAAAATTAATGAAAAATTAACTAGGATAAATTTCTTTTAAAAAAATGAATAAGTTAAACACCCACGTAATTGATTATTAGCATTTCGTAATTTTAGCTTACATAGATAGGCTGACTACGAACAAGACAAGTATGCTTTGGTTGCCAAGCTTCATCCAAAAGAAATATTAATTTTATTTTTTTTGTAAATAGAAATATTAATTTTTAAGGCCCTTTACTTTACAATACTAATAATAGAAATTAGCTTTAAAAACAAAGTTAATTTTTTTTAGATAATATAGAAGACCATAGACAGCAACCATCAAACAAAAAGATTCTCCTCTGCCTACTAAAAAAAGCATCCTTTTTTATACTAAAAATTAATGTGTAGCATATGATACAAAGATAACAACTTTAAGTTATCCAAAAAAAAAAAAGATAACAACTTTAAAAAGCATGAAGACTGATATGGAGAAAGAAATATGATAAAAAAAACAGATTATGCGACCTAATAAAAGTAGAAACATTTGACTATAATTATTGCTATACATATTTAATTTTATACAAAGGATAGGATAAAAGCCATAGCACTACAATCATTTCTTTTACAAGAAGCGCCTATAATTAACTATTTGGCAAAGAATCTCGTGATCTTTTTCTATTCTTATTTGAAAATATCTTAGAGCACCTTGTAGTATACAAAAACATGCATAATTCACATACACCACAGCAATCAAGTCACCTATGGCATGTAGGCGGGACTTGGCTCAAAACGCAATGTGATTACCATAGAACTTTAACTCGTGCGGTTTTTTTTATTATTAACACAGTTATGTTTAAAAAGAGAAAATCTTATTAGGAGTGAGTTTAAGATTAAGACATTAAACTTTTCTTAAAAATGATATTCAGGAAGATCAAATATATAATTTCATCCCCACTTGCTCAGCTCTCATACGTCAACTGAGCTACCATCATTTTTTGAATGTCGATTTGTTTTAGATTTAAGCAAACCAAAATCTCATTTATTTGTTATAAAAAAAATCTCATTTATTTTTGCAGAGATTAGTTCTGGTTCTAACCGTTTTTGTGTGTGTTTTGTTTTGTCAATCATAACAGGGAAATCAAAAAAACAATTAAATCATTAAAAATTATTAACTGATGATGTCATGGGTTACATGGGAATGGAATGGATGGGGATGGGGATGGGGATGGGGTGACGGGCATCAATCTGGAACAGTGGCCAAAGTAACATTGTTGGCAAAAAAAAAAAAACATCAAAATGTCACGTCAACAGTAAATTTTACCAAAATGTCACGTGACATATTTTGCTACACTGTGTAGCGAAATATGTGTGCAAATAATTTTTTATACGGTGTAGCAAAATATGTCGCGTCAGAATGCACAAAACCAAAAATGCCACGTGACAGACAGGGAGAATTTCGCTACACTGTGTGATGAAATTGTGTAGCGAAATTCTCCCTGTCTGACACGTGATATTTTTGGTTTTGACGTAGCATATTTCGCTACACCGTATAGCGAATTATTTACATACATATTTTACTATACAGTATACCGAAATATACCATGTGACATTTTTATATTTTTTTTTACCAACGTTGACTCTTTGGCCACTCTTCCCATCAATCTTGAAACAATCTTGACTGAATGAAGAGATAGGTGGACTTTTCTTTTACAAAGCTTGCAGGTTCGAAGCATCTTCACTCCTTTCAACATACAATCAAACAATTATACATAATTAGGGCTGTGCATGGGTCAGGTCGGGTCAGGTTTTTGTCCGACTCGATCCAACTTGGTTTTTATAGGTCAGGTATTTTGACCCGACCCGTTTTAATTTGATCCAAGTCAGGTCTGACTTGGATTGGATTTTGTTGAACTAGTTCAGAACCAGTTTGGATCTGACCTGACTTGGTTTCTGAATTGGGTCACATCTGACCTGACCCGTTTTTGACTTGGTTTTGTCACAAAATTTTGTCGAAATTTTAACGTTGCAAAAGACGAAAATTTCGTCACCAAATTATTTTTTCGTCGAAATTTTTACAAAAAAAATTTTTCTATTGAAATTTAGTTTCCGTCAACAGTTTTGACGAAAATGATTTCTTCCATCAAATGTTTTAAACGAAAAAACAATTTTGTCAAAAAAATTGACGGAATGTTTTTCGTTCAAAATTTCGAAGGGAATGTGTTATGACGAAAATTTTAAGGGAAATTATTTCGAGGGAAATATTTCATTTGAAACTTTCGACGAAATTTAGATTCTCTAAAGAATTTTGACTGAATATTATTTTCGTCAAAATGTTTTTTGTCAAAAAAATTTACGGAATTTTTTTATAGAAATGTGTTTCGTTGAAAATTTTGATGGAAATTTTTTACCAAAAAACTTGACGAAAATTTTTAGTTGAAAATTTTCGATGGAAATGTGTTTCGCTAAAAATTTCGACGAAAATTTTTTTTTGTCAAAAAATTTAATTAAAATTTTTTCGACGAAAACTTTCACTGAAATTTGAAATCTGTACAGAATTTTGATGAATTTTTTTGCCGTCAAAATTTTTTGATGAAAAAAATGTTTCCGTCGAAAACTTTCGCCAAAATTTGAAATCTGTAAAGAATTTAATGAAATTTTTTGCCGTCAAAAATTTTTTATGACGGAAATATTTCAGTCGAAAACTTTCGCCGAAATTTGAAATCTGTAAAGAATTTTGATGAAATTTTTTGCCGTCGATATTTTTTGCCGTCAAAATTTTTTGATGACGAAAATGTTTCCGTCGAAAAATTTCGCCAAAATTTGAAATCTGTAAAGAATTTTGATGAAATTTTTTGCCGTCAAAATTTTTTGATGACGAAAATATTTCCGTCGAAAATTTTCGCCGAAATTTGAAATATGTAAAGAATTTTAATGAGATTTTTTTCTGTCAAAATTTTTCGTTGGAAATGTATTTCGTCAAAATTTCAATGGAAATTGTTTTGAGGAAAATGTTTCATTTGAAACTTTCGACAAAATTTAGATTCTCTAAAAAATTTAGACAAAATATTTTTTCTGTCAAAATTTCTTATCAAAATATTTTTGTCAAAAAATTTTACGAATTTTTTTACAGAAATGTGTTCCGTTGAAAATTTTGATGGATATATTCTTTATCAAAAAACTTGACGAAAATATTTAGTCGTAATTTTTTGATAGAAATGTGTTTCGCTAAAAATTTCGACGAAATTTTTTTTTATCAAAAAGTTTAACGAAAATGTTTCTGTCGAAAACTTTCGCCGAAATTTGAAATCTGTAAAGAATTTTGATGAAATTTTTTTCCGTCAAAGAATTTCGATGAAAATGTGTTTCGTCGAAAATTTTTATGAATATATTTTTTTGTGAAATATTTTTACGAAATTTAGATTCAGTAAAAAAAATTGACAAAAAAAATATTCCGTCAAATTTTTTTACCGATATGTTTTTAGTCACAAATTTGATGCAAATATTTTCCATAAAAAATTTTGACGTAATTGTGATTTTGTTTTTCACATAATGAGTATGGGTTAAGTTTTGGGTTAGTGGGTCAATATTAAAACGAGTCAGATCTAAAATTGACCCAAATAAAAGTGGGTCAGTATTTAAACCAGTTCAAAAAATATGGGTATTTATGGGTCGAGTCAAGGTCGGATCAAGGGCAAGACAAGTGAACCAGTTTTTTTACACACCCCTATACATAATTGTATGACATTTTCCCCTTAAACATATAAGTTATCGGAAGAGGAAAAGTTTCCTTATATATATAATCTCATTACGTTATTACCTCAATATGAATTTGATATTAGTTCAAGGATAATCCTAAATAGATCATTATTAAATAGATAAACAATTAAAATTTACTTAAAGTTTTTATTTTTATTTTTTTACCATCTTAGTTTTTTTTCCCTAACATTATTTTAAAAACTTTTGGATTTAGGCCCCTCTCTTTATCAAAAAATACAAAATAAAAAGCAACACTTTTTAGTTTTTAATGATATATGTGAACAAATAAAACAAAATTTATACGTATGCTTATAATTAATTAAATCAAATTTAAAAAATAACTATTTTTTAACATATTCTGTACCTTTTACATTCTTTATATATTGAAGGAGTAGTACATCGTCTCTTCAGTTTCCTTAGCCTTAACATTTCTTTCAAACTATTTTCCCAGAAAATCTTGCAATTTTCCCACCATGAAAGCTATGGTGAGAGGGTGCTCCCTCACTTCCCTCGTCACTCCAACACCAAAACTCTTTGTTGGCCATCCTTTCTCTCCTCTGCGCTTCAAGTCTATGGCTTCTTGCGTTGATGCTTCAAGGTCCCAAACCCATGAACAAGATCATTCAAGAATCTCGCGACCCAGTTTCGCCGATCGTGTTCCCTCCTTACCCATTTGCAAATATAGGGTTAACACCCTGCACACTCGTTCGGTTACAGAGGAAGTTGAAGTGGATGAGGCTGAAGGCGATGTGTGGGTGAAGATGCAGGACGAAGCCAGATTCGATGTCACTTCGGAACCGATTTTGTCTAGTTACTATCAAAATTCCATTTTGTCTCATGAATCGTTGGAAAGCGCGTTGGCTAATCACCTTGCTATGAAATTGAGCAGTTCAAGCCTTCAAAGTGGGACCCTTTGTGATCTTTTTGTGGGAGTTTTGGAAGCTGATCAAAACATCATGGATGCTGTGAAGAATGATCTGAGAGCAGTTAATGAAAGAGACCCTGCTTGTATAAGCCATGTTCATTGTTTCTTGAATTTCAAAGGCTTCTTGGCATGCCAAGCTCATAGGGTGGCTCACAAATTTTGGTTAGAGGGTAGGAGGGTTTTGGCAGTCATGATTCAGAATAGGGTTTCTGAAGTTTTTGGAGTAGACTTTCATCCAGGAGCTAAGATTGGAAGTGGGATTTTGCTGGATCATGCAACTGGGATTGTGGTGGGAGAGACTGCTGTGATTGGAAATGATGTGTCAATTTTGCATAGTGTGACATTGGGAGGCACTGGTAAGGTATGTGGTGATAGGCACCCTAAGATTGGTGATGGGGTGTTGATAGGTGCAGGGTCTTGTATTTTGGGGAATATTAAGATTGGTGATGGGGCTAAAATTGGTGCTGGTTCTGTGGTGATAAAGGAAGTGCCTCCAAGGACTACTGTTGTTGGGAATCCAGCCAAGTTGATTGGAGGGAAGAACAATCCCATTAAACTAGATAAGATTCCTAGCTTGACCATGGATCATACTTCACATTTTTCTGATTTTTATGATTATTGTGTTTAGAGTTTAATGTCAAGCATGTTTTACAGTTTATGTTTAGAACTTTTTAAGTAATTTTGATTGGGGGTTCTTGTTTGTTATGTAAGAGAGAATCGTAGTTCTCCTACAAACAATAACAAACGAAAATAATAAGAGCGTGCCCTTAGGAACATGATATTAGATATGCTGAGCAGTGCTTGTGTTGTTGTATGGTGCTAGAACCACCCTTTAATACATATTACATGAATTTCGCATCTGCAGCTTTCATTTTCCTATACTTCTTGGTGTGTGGCATGCGCTGAATCAGTGGGTTGCGGATAAAATTAATGTAGATTATAGCCCATGAAAATTTGTTTGGATGCCTTCAATGAGTAGAACACTAGTCAGAATTTATAATTTTCAGATTGCTTTTGTTCAGTAACTGATAGGTTTAATTGTTTATATTTTCACTTTTTTTTTACATAAAACAAGTATAAGACTTGGTGTGTTGTAAGAATTAGAAAAGCAAGTTATCTGAATTTCAACACCAAACAATTAAAAGAGTTTGGGACCACTGAAAAGAACCATACCCCAACTGAGGGGTGTATTGTATTAAGATTTTAAAGTATATTAATTGATTGTTTTCAAATTTTTCTTAAAATACTCAATTGAAAATATACACATGATATATAGTTAGAAAACTCTCATCACATAGAACAAAAACCTTTCAAGATTTTCAAAATTAATAGAAAAAAATTTCAAAAGAAATTTTATCATAAACTTTAGATTTTATATGCAAATTTTGAATTATTTTTAATGAATAAAAAAATTATGGGTCTTATAATCATATATGCATAACTCTGATACCAAATGAAGAAGATAATTTTCAACTTATTGATCAAAACCAGGAGCAGTAACGAGAAGATGCTAATGCATGGAGGGCTAGTATAGATATGTAGAGAATTTCGTTACTTTTTTCAATGCTGTCAAGCTCGAGTTTCTATAAAAAAAAACGGAAAGGGGTAGTAGAAACGTCAAACTTAGAAACGACACGAAACATAATGTTTTTACTTTCTACTACTTAAGGTCAAGATACAAGACACAAAATTATATATATGCATGTAAAAAAAATATCACATAATGAACATGTGTGTTGAACAACTTATCTATCTAAAAAGAAAAATTATTTTTGATAATCAATCATCAAAATTATAAACAGTGAAAACTAACAAGTAATAGATAATCAATCTGCTCTGACTGCTTGGTACACTCTATAGATTTTGTATCATCGCTCATTAAGATATAATTCAACTTCTTTTAATGCACACAATGATCCAAAAACACAAAACGATTCTCTTAGCATAACTTATAATAAAATTGTAGCTTTATAAAACATAATTATAAAAAGCGTACATGTAGAGAGAAAAAAATACATTGACTCTAGTTTTTTTTTGTTTTTTGGGTTATATGACATTTGTTACAGGTACAAGACGTATTGTATTATTGTATGTAATTATAATTCTTATATAAACTAGTTCTCGAGCATCAACGAGTTAAAATGCTCATAAAGTGAGTATGATGCATGGTACAATTGGTTAATAAATAGACAATCAACTTCCATCGCATATTTGTCATGTGCCATAAGGTGAAAGGTGCTAATCTACATAATGTCTTAGACCAATGCATTTCATAAAGTGTTGTTATGTAATAGTTGTTAAAATTTTGAGTACGCTAATCCATGTAATTTTTTATAATACACCACGTGAATTAATACTTTGTATAATGACAAATCACATGGATAATTTATCTCATATTGATAATTTATATCAACATCAATGAATTAAAATTTGAAGATTTTTTTGTTGCATATATAAAAGAAGTTACTAATACATTGTAGGGTAACTAAAAAAATACATGTGATTTCAGAATTCTATTAACTTCGGCTCCGAAGAGACTTGCTTGCTTTTGAGGCTAAGACCATTGCCTTGGCTCTTGTGCTCATCAACATTAAATCTTGCACTGCACGACGCTGATGTTGCCTAACCTTTTCCAGTGAGCAAGCATAATTGCAGCGACTTGGAGGAACAACTCGGTAAACACCAGTGCTTGCAAGGATATAAATATCTTTCTTCTTGTTTTCACCAAATGAAAAGATGTAGCCTAAAGCTGGAAGGGAGCTTCCAGGTATGGTGTCATATTTTACAGGAGAATCATTTGCACAATTGAAGGGAATTCTGTTAGTGCTGAAATTCCCATTATTTTCTTGTTCTTCAGTGGCTGTCCATATTGCACCCGCAAATAGATCTCCATACAAATTCTTGAAATCCAGTGATTAAGAATAAGTAACATAACAGCTGATACTATATTACATAGATAGAGGTCATTATTTGTTCTTACAGAGTCAAAAGAAAGCACATAATGATAAGGATGTTTAGTGAAAATTTTTAAATAAAATATTTTGTTCCATTCTCAGTCAAACTGTAAAAAGCTTGTTTACTTTCCATACAATTCAGCAACATTATAAAATCTATAGATACATCTCTATAATTGGATAACATACATTGATGCCTAAAAAAAAAAAGACATGCACACTCACCAAAAGCATCCAAATCCAATTTCATATAGTAAATATCAATTTCAGCATTTCCAAGTGCAACAGTTTCAAAGATAACGTACAACTATGAAAGATTTTCAAATAGTCTAGCGGTGGACTACCTTAGTTATGTATTTCCAAAGATACTGTACAACTATTTCAAGCTTCCATTTAGGTACACTGAAAATCTGCAGCCATTCTCATGAAAATCAAAAGGAACTATTAGCCACAAGATAACACCCTTACACCAATGATCTTGCAGGTCACACTTTCACCAATGCCGCCCCTTGCTGCTGTAAACATAAACAAGATATCTTTCTCAGCTTCTTTGAACAAATAAGGTAGGACTACGCTTCAGCTGAGACATGAATAATGAAAATAGTTTAGCTAAAGTTCCCCAATTTTGAAGGAGCATATTTTCATTTTATTGTCTAACAAATTTATACTAGAAGTGAATTGAATAATGAAAATAGTTTAGCTAAAGTTCCCCAATTTTGAAGTAATTTTTTTGGAACATCTTGTTCTCATTAACTACAGAAAAATGTCGGTAAGCCATGTACCTTGCCATTCCCATACCACGTTTGATCACCCTTCACCAACTTTGGATAGTGATCTACTCGAGAATCTTCTTGAACCAATTCTTCTACCTGTATCCCAAACAAAGTTACCACAGAAATGATGATTCATTGAGTTAATTGTAAAAATCCATGGAAATATTTTACTTTAATTGCAGTACAAAGTGATTTCATGAACAGAAGCTCCACAAATAGTTGGGTTCAAAGATTGCACCCTTCATCAATTAATATGTGGAATGAGAAAGAAATTAAAAACCAACTGCATAATACAGAAAGACGATAGACTTACTTTGCCATCTGAGCAATTGGTCCACTGCATAATACAGAAAGACACATACGCAAGTGCTCGAAAGTTTGTCACGGATTTCACCGTGGATCTGCTCCACCTGAGGACTCATCTGCAAGTTGGTGGCCATGGTTGCCGGCGATTACGTCTCCCCCAACAAAACCCCGGCGAGAATTGATCTTCCGACAGAAACCCTAGCTCGTGGATTAGGCGAAGATCTCCGCGAGATGCATAGCCGTGGAAGAGTGCGGCGGAGGCGGCGGCAGAAAGCGACGGCGGGGAAGAGTGCGGCGGAGATGGACAGCGACAATGGGAGGCGGCGGCCACGGCAGTATAGTGAGAGAGAGAAAAGGGAAAAGAGAGGGAGAAGGGACAGAGTGAAGGGAATAAAGAAGACTATATATACCTTGAATCAGGATCGTCAGATGAGATTTTCAATTTAACGATTAGATTAGTGGTCGTAACATTGATTGTAACATTTTTTGGTTGTTACAATATCCTATATATACATGAAGCGTCCAAAATTAAAAGGGTGACGTGAACAATACTTATAAAGAGATAAAAAGAAATACAAATATTTTTTATGTTAAACACTTTAAAAATAAATCTAAATATGGAAATAAATTTGGATTTTATAAATAAATATTTATATAATTGCTTGCAATTTGTTCTTATACTTTTGAAATTTTTTAGTGCTTATAGGGAGAAATTAAAACAATACATAATAATTGGATTTAAGGCTAGGACTGTGATTTTTATTACTACCCATTTTTTCTTTTGAAATTTGTAATTTTTTTTTTTAGACATGTAAAACCTATTTTTGATCTGCTTCAATCTTGCTCGCAGGTTAATTTTCCTTTTTCACGTCTTGAAAAGGATCATATACTCATTTCAAGTCAAAATCCCAAGTTTTGTTAGGTCAAGAAACAAAAGATGCACAATTGTTTGTACCAAAATAAAAAAATGAAAAAAAATGCACAGTCGCTGTTTTTTTTTTTTTTGTGTGGTAAGCTCACAGTTGCTGTTTTTATTATTGGGCCATAGAACAAGAAATGAGATGGCTTAATTAATACAAATGAAAAAAAATGTTTTAATTTTTTTAACATTTTTATAAAAAAGAAAAATGTTAAACGCTCCTAGTTATGTAGTGCTTCCCTTGTACGTATCATCGCGATAGCATTAGCTTCTCTACAACACACAGAAACATGATGTCGCTGAAACTGCAGAAGCGGCTGGCATCAAGCGTGCTCAAGTGCGGAAGAGGGAAGGTTTGGCTTGACCCCAATGAAATCTCCATGGCCAATTCTCGTACGCACTCCCATTCTTTCTCAGTTGTTTATTAACTTTTTTTGTTGTTGTTTATTATATAATCTCTGTTTTTCAATTCACTCGTACGATTTTTTTTATTTTTTTTTTGGTTTTGTTTTCATAGGATCTTAATCTTGTTATTTGTTAGGCTTTTAATGTAATTGCACCGGATTATTCCCTTTCCTATCACTAGAATACAGTGTGCTTGAGCGCATGAAGATTGTCTCAAGGGGCCAAGTTTTTTTTTTTTTTTTTTCCAATTTTAATGAAACATTATCATCGTCCTTATTATCATATACTCCTTTCAGGGTTGCAATTTGAAATCTTATTATTCTTATTTAATTTTGGTTGCAGTTCTGAAGTTGCGCTTTGTTCTTGAATTTCAGAAAATAGACCCATTATCCAAGGAGTTCTCATCGTCCTCTTCAAATGGGTCTCCTTATGGGAAAGTTAATTCCTTTGTGGATGATACCTACCAAGACAGTGCAACAAAAGTGGAGGGTATGAGAAAGTCAGTTCAAGATGTATGTCGGGTGTTGGACACTGGTCCTTGGAGACCTGCCCTTGAGGATGCTCTCAACTCGTTTGATGAAATTCCTCAACCAGAATTGGTTGTTGGGGTAATAAGGAGGTTGAAGGATGTGAATTTGGCATTGCATTATTTTAGGTGGGTGGAGGGGAAAACTGAACAAGCACATTGCCCAGAAGCCTACAATGCACTTCTCATGGTTATGGCTAGGACCAGAAACTTGGACTACTTGGAACAGATTCTTGGGGAAATGAGTATGGCTGGATTTGGACCATCTAATAATACTTGTATTGAACTGGTTGCTAGTTTTGTTAAGTCGCGGAAGCTAAGAGAAGCTTTTGGTGTTATTGAAACAATGAGGAAGTTCAAGTTTCGCCCTGCTTTTTCGGCTTATACGACACTGATTGGTGCCCTCTCTGCAGCTCATGAAGCTGATCTCATGCTCACTCTTTTTCATCAAATGCAGGAAATAGGTTATGAAGTAAGCATACATTTGTTTACTACACTTGTTCGAGTGTTTGCCAGGGAGGGTCGCATTGATGCTGCTCTTTCCTTGCTGGATGAGATGAAGAGTAACTCGTTTGATGCTGACCTTGTCCTCTATAATGTATGCATAGATTGTTTTGGCAAAGTTGGTAAGGTGGATATGGCCTGGAAATTCTTTCATGAAATGAAAGCACAAGGGTTGGTGCCTGACAACGTGACATATACTAGCATGATTGGGGTTCTTTGCAAGGCTGAGAGGTTGGATGAAGCTGTTGAGTTGTTTGAAGAATTGGATCTCAACAGAAGTGTTCCTTGTGTTTATGCTTATAACACCATGATTATGGGTTATGGTTCAGTTGGGAAATTTGATGAAGCATACAGTTTACTTGAGAGGCAAAAGGGAAAGGGATGTATACCTAGTGTAATTGCATATAATTGCCTTCTGACTTGCCTAGGAAGAAAGGGTAAAGAAGAGGAAGCATTGAGAATCTATGAGGAAATGAAAAAAGATGCAGCACCCAATCTTGCAACCTACAATATTTTAATTGACATGCTTTGCAAGGCAGGAGAACTCGAAGCTGCTCTAAAAGTTCAGGACGCCATGAAAGAGGCTGGCTTATTCCCTAATATCATAACTGTAAATATAATGATTGATCGGCTATGTAAAGCTCAAAGGCTTGATGAAGCTTGCTCCATATTTTTAGGATTGGATCATAAAGTTTGCACCCCTGACACATTTACATTTTGTTCACTTATTGATGGCTTGGGCAGACATGGCAGGGTGAATGATGCCTATAAGCTTTATGAAAAGATGTTAGATTCTGATAAGACTCCGAATGAAGTGGTATATACATCCCTTATTAGGAACTTCTTCAAATGTGGTAGGAAGGAGGATGGTCACAAAATTTACAAAGAGATGTTGCATAGGGGCTGTTCTCCTGATCTGATGCTCCTTAATACTTACATGGATTGTGTTTTCAAAGCTGGTGAAATTGAGAAGGGAAGGGCTTTATTTGAAGAAATTAAGGCTCACGGGTTAGTTCCTGATGTTCGGAGCTACTCAATTTTAATTCACGGTCTTGTGAAAGCAGGTTTTTCCAAAGAAACATATAAATTGTTTTATGAGATGAAAGAAAAAGGACTGCATTTGGACACCCGTGCTTACAACACAGTTATTGATGGATTCTGCAAGTCTGGTAAGGTCAATAAAGCTTACCAACTGTTGGAGGAAATGAAGACAAAGGGTCTCCAACCTACTGTTGTAACTTATGGTTCTGTCATTGATGGACTTGCTAAAATTGACAGGCTCGATGAAGCATATATGTTATTTGAAGAAGCAAAATCAAAAGGTGTTGATTTAAATGTAGTTATCTACAGCAGTCTTATTGATGGGTTTGGGAAGGTGGGAAGGATTGATGAAGCATATTTAATTTTGGAGGAGTTGATGCAGAAAGGTCTGACCGCAAACGCATACACATGGAATTGCTTACTTGATGCATTGGTGAAAGCTGAGGAGATTGATGAAGCTCTGGTCTGCTTTCAGAACATGAAAAGCTTGAAATGTTCTCCAAATGAAATAACATACAGCATTATGATAAATGGTCTTTGTATGGTCAGAAAATTTAATAAGGCCTACGTGTTCTGGCAAGAAATGCAGAAACAAGGGTTAAAACCCAATACTATCACATACACCACCATGATTTCAGGACTTGCAAAGGCTGGAAACGTTCAAGAAGCGAAAGGCCTCTTTGAGAGATTTAAGGCAAGTGGGGGCATACCTGATTCAGCTTGTTATAATGCAATGATAGAAGGACTATGCAGTGCCAATAAAGCAATGGATGCATATACACTTTTTGAGGAAACTCGGCTGAAAGGTTGTCGTATACATAGCAAAACATGTGTTGTTCTTTTAGATGCATTGCATAAGGCGGACTGCCTTGAGCAGGCAGCTATTGTTGGTGCTGTCTTAAGGGAGATGGCAAAGTCTCAACATGCTACAAGATTCTCTTGAGAACAGGTTGTGTGTGTTGTACTGGTACTGGAATAGAAGTCTGGCTTCTGGACCATAATAAGTGGTGGTCTTTTCAGTAAGTGCTTGCCTTATTACACCTTCCCATTGACTGATCAGGCAATTTGCGAGGCAAAGCAAAAGATTTCTAATGTCACCAGTTCTTTGATAACTCGAAGGTAATTCTTACAAATTAAAATAGTTATTCAGGTTCTAGAATATTTGACAGCTTCATGCAAATGAGTTTCGAAGTGTTATTATTCTACACTTGTTCTAACTCTTATGAAGTTTAGTGTGGGTTTCAGAATTATTTTTTTCATGCGTGATGGTCTTCCTGGGAAAGAATATATATAACTTCATTCGTCTGTGTGTTTCCATGTTTGCCACATTTTTTAAAATATTTTGCCAGATTGTAATATTCTGTATTGAGTAGATTACTGGATTTCCAGGCAATATATTTTATGGTTAAAAACAAGACATTTAATCATTATGCATGGTGTATATCCTATGTTCATATTCTCAAGTCACCCTTGTAACTTAATTGACTTTATGCTTTGAGTTTGAGGCATGAGTATAGAGGTCCTAAACTAGCGAGTAGAACTACGTTGACATCATTACCAGCATGGATTCTATGAGTCAGTGGATTCTGGGCTTTCATTATTGTTCAATTTCGAAAACATAGTCATGATTGATTTTAAAGGGTATTATTAATGTGTTTACAAATTTTATTGCAAGGAAGTCCCTAATCGAATTCCCTCCTTGTATTTTTCATTCATGAAGGATATTTACTCTTTTCATTTGGATTCCTAAGCCACTGACCCTAAATAGTTTGGGATAAAAGTGTTGTTGATATTGACGTTGATGTTGAAGGATATTTACTCAAATTTGACTGCCAATGGACAGTCTTCAGCTGTCTTAACTATGAGGTAATTCTAAGTTGGATGCCAATTTTTGACTAGTCTCTATCATTTGTCAACTGCTTTTGAATAACTCATTTTCACACCCTCTTAATTTTGTTGAGAATTAATTGAAACTACAGGAAAATGTGGCTAGGTTTGCATGATGTTATTGGAATATAATGATTATTGGCATCATGTGATGCTTTTGTATTTAAAAAAAAAAATTATTTCAATGGCTGTAATACGAAGTGGTAATTAGCATTTTGCTGTTTTATCATCATGGCCTTATTTAATGATTGAATAACCTGCCATTTTCTTTCATATCCTTACATGTGATATTGATATATCGTCGAAATGCAATGGGTTGTACTGGTCTGGGAGATCTTTGCAGAACACTCGACCTGACATTCAAATTTTTAACAGAAAGATAATCTCCTTATTCTCTTGATATCCTTTATGATACAAGGGTGGGATTGCAAATAACTATATTCCTTTTAGTTATTTATTTCATCAGAGGGTGGGTTTCCGGGCACTTCTTTTTGTCTTTAATTTTTTTTCCCTTAATTATTCTTAATTTATTTAAAGTCAAATTTGTTTTTATTTATGCTTTTTCTATTATTGTCTATTCATATTTCTTGTCAGTTGTGATTTAGTGTTGTTTTTTTTTTAAAAAGAAAGACATGACAATATTTTGAAATATTATTATATAATAATATTATTTTTTATAAAATAAAAGTAAATTTGATTTTCAAATTATCTTTCAATAAATATATTATTGAATTTTTTTAATACTGTGAAATAATTTTTTAGTAAAAAAATATTATGCCACAACCCAATGGGTGCAGCTCAGTTGGTAACTTGGCGCTGAGTTAGTGGGGTTGGATATGTGTTCGATTCCCGCTGAATGCATTCTTGGGGAGGGGGCTGAACCTTTAGCCATCACTGTTCCCCCGCACTCCGGATTAGTCCCATAGCCGGCTCAAAGAGTCGAAGCTCGTGGGGATACCGGAGGGAGCCAACTCGTCTCAAAGAGATAATTAGGGTTGGGTAACTCCAAAAAAAAAAATATTATGCCACGTAATTAAATATAATTTACACAGCAAAAGTTAAATGTTCACTCAAAACAATTTGATATTAAATTAGGTATTAAATCAATTAATGATAGTTTTCATTTTGAATGAACATTTTGCAACTTGATTATTAAATTTTGAATGAAAATTTACACAGCAAAAGTTAAATGTTCAGATCAGTTTACTCCCGGTGTAGCTAATTCATCTTTGTGATATGGTTAAATGTTAACCTACTTGGACTACCAAAAAAAAAAATGTTAACCTACTTGTGTCAGAACTAAGGAATTTGCAAGTTTTCCTGAGTGGCTTGTTGGTTTGGAGAATGTCTTCAGCCACAAGTTCTTCGGTTGGAATCTAACATATAAAAAGGAATTTCGAAGTATATTTTTTGGTAGCATGAAATCAAGTCATTAGACGTTCTTTTATTATAAATTTTGTTTGAATAGATTTATAATCGTTTCAAATTATTGTAGGTTGCAAGATTGGGTGCTACATCTTTTTTCATTTCTTCAGGTTCTCAATGCTTCCTCTACTTTACCCTTTCTTCCTAGGCAAGTCAGAAGGCAATTATATGCAATTACACTAGGTATACATTCCTTTCCCTTTTGCCTCTCAAGTAAACTGTATGCTTCATCAAATTTCCCAACTGAACCATAACCCATAATCATGGTGTTATAAGCATAAACACAAGGAACACTTCTGTTGAGATCAAACAACTCCACAGCTTCATCTAACCTCTCAACTTTGCAAAGAACCCCAATCATGCTAGTATATGTCACGTTGTCAGGAAGCAACCCTTGTGCTTTCATTTCATGAAAGAATTTCCAGGCCATAACCACCTTATAAACTTTGCCAAAACAATCTATGCATACATTATAGAGGACAAGGTCAGCATCAAACGAGTTACTCTTCATCTCATTCAGCAAGGAAAGAGCATCAATGCGGCCCTCCCTGGCAAACACTCGAACAAGTGTAGTAAACAATGGAGATAAACAGGAACGTGAAGAGAAACAGAGCTGACCAACAGCAAGAGGTTAGTTCTCTGTAAACATCGAAATGAGGTGCTCTTATATTATTTGAAAAGCAAAATATTTGTACAAACGCTACCAAAAGATGAATAACCTTCTCCTTTGTCTAACTAATGTGCCATTGATGCAGTCACCTTGCTATGAAATTGAGCAGTGCAAGCCTTCCAAGTGGGACCCTTTGTGATCTTTTTGTGGGAGTTTTGGAAGCTGATCAAGACATCATGGATGCTGTGAAGAATGATGTGAGAGCGGTTAATGAAAGAGACCCTGCTTGCATAAGCCATGTGCATTGTTGCTTGAATTTCAAAGGCTTCTTGGCATGCCAAGCTCCTAGGGTGGCTCAACGATAATATTGTAATTTTTGCATTTTTATTTTATTTTAATTGCATTAGGGTTAGTGAACATCTTATAAAATAATGTTTTAGATCCAAGTTTATTTATTTATTGGCTGTTGACTTTCCTGTTATACAGATAATTAACTTTGAGAACCATAGTTTCTCTTTTCAAATCTCATTTTATATATAACCATTTTTCGGTGTATTGATTTGGCATCAGAATTTATTTGAATTATTCACAAAAATATACAGGAAATTTACAGTTTATTTAATTAAATAGAAGTCTATGGAGATAAAGTCAATAAGTATCATTTTCTACGAAATGGTGAGCTGGTTCAGTTGATTAAAAAAATTTAAAATTTTATTTCTAAGATTTGAATTTGATTATGTTCATTAACAATTTTTTAAATCAAAGACTTGTTATTCATAACTTATAACCTCTCTATCTTTTGGTTAGCTTCCTACATAAATAAAAATTAGAATGGACAAATTCAAAATCAATGGTTCCATCCCATGTCACTAGTACAAGACAGGCCACAAGAAAAAAAAATGTCTATATATAAAGTTTCAAGAAGAAAAAATTAGAGCAAGTCCTGAAAAAAAATGTCATGTTAAACGTAATAACCGATCGTATTCTTTCTGCGAATATTATTTTAATTACAATTATGTTACAAATTATCATTTATCTTAGATATCAATTTATATTAATTTACTTTCACAAATCATAGATTATAACTTCTCTGAGAGAAAAAACTCAGCGTTGAAAATGGCCTCACGTGCTAGCCTGTTATTTAATGTTGATTACTGTGTGACCAGTTTCTCATTAGATGTTTTTCCTCTAGATTTACTCATTTCAGCATCAAGCTGCAGATTACTTATTCATGTTGACTTCGTTTTCCATTGCAATCATGGGGTTGGAGGTTCATATTTTCCTGTCCACAATCCTTCCTCTCTTCCTCTTTGTGTTCATGATAATCAACATAATTTGGAGATCAAAAACCAAGAACTCAAACTCCAAGTTACCACCAGGACCAAAGAAACTACCTCTCATAGGGAATATCCACCATCTAGGAACTCTGCCTCATCGCTCCCTAGCAGGATTGGCAAATCAATATGGCCCTCTCATGCATATACAGCTTGGTGAGCTTTCCTGCATAGTGGTATCTTCACCACAAATGGCCAAAGAAGTGATGAAAACACATGATATCAACTTTGCAAATAGGCCTCATGTGCTTGCTGCAGAAGTAATCACTTATGGTAATAAGAGCATGAGCTTCAGTCCACATGGAACTTATTGGAGGCAGATGAGAAAGATTTGTGCAATGGAGCTACTAGCACCCAAGCGTGTTGAGTCCTTCAGGTCAATTAGGGAAGAAGAGTTGTTAAATCTTGTCAAGGAGATATCCTTGAATGCAGGGTCGCCTATGAATCTCAGTAAGAAGATTCATTCATTGGCATATGGAATAACATCACGAATTGCTTTTGGTGCAAAATCCAAGGACCAACAAGTTTATATAGATCTTATGAAAGATCTCTCAAAGGTTGTTGCAGGGTTCTCTCTTGCTGATCTATATCCTTCCATTGGAGTTCTTCAAGTTCTTACTGGGATTAAGACTAAAGTTGAGAAGATGCATCGAGAAATAGATAGGATACTTGAAAACATTGTAACAGATCACAGAAACAGAATTTTGGAGACAGAAGCTGTTGGTGAAGAAAATGGGGAAGATCTAGTTGATGTTCTTTTAAGGCTTCAGAAGAATAGTGACCTCGAACATCCTCTATCTGACAGTATTGTCAAAGCAACCATTTTGGTTAGTATGTTTTTGTTAAAAATCCATGCAAAATTGCCATATATTTTCTGTATTTTTGCTTGGTTAACAATTGTTTGATGCAGACAAAGTAGGATATACTAGTCTTGAACATCTTTTATAGTATTGTCAAAGCAATCATTTTTTTTTTTCTCAGTATTGCACCTATAGAAAACCTTGCGAAATTTCAAGATCTTGGTTTTATCTCTATACTTATACACACGTTGCCACTGGGTGCAAGCCTTTGAGCTTATAAGTAGTGCTCAATCTCCTCAAGCCTAGTTATTTTATCCCTACCAGGTCTATATCCTTCGTTCTGGTACGAAACCATAAAACATCATGGTCTTACCTCATCAACATTTATTCAATTTTAATAATGTTACTTTCAAACTCCTCATCTTTAAGACAATCCTAAGATCATCACCAATCTCCATATTGTGTGCTAACCCTTTCGTTAGGCACACAGCCTTTTAGAGACTATTTTCTCAATGATCCATTATCACCCCTTACCTCTTATCTCACCTGTCTATTAACACCAGGTTTTTTTTCCTTTCTTTTTTCTCATGTCCTATCATTACAAGGCTGTTTATAATAAATCTCACAAAATTTTCTATTTCGTGAACTAGTCTTTTCATTACAACTTTGAACCCTTTCTAAGTTTTCGATCTAATATTAGTCATTTTTCTAATATTACTGTCCACATGTGCTTTAGTACATCAGCCTTCTCACTGATAATATCCTATCCTATTTAATTGTACATCAGTTTTGTCACTGATGATACCATTCCATTGAAACATCAGTGCATCAGTCTTTCCACTGATAATACCAACTACATTTATAATAGACCATCAGTCCTTTCACCGATGACCCTATCAGTCTTTACACTGATAATACAATCCTTACCTAAACTTTTAATTAGATATTAGTCCTTTCACTAATATCGTGCACCAATCCTTTCACTAGCATGCACATCAGTCCTTCCACTGATGATTTTATCAGTCCTTTCACTGATTTCACATATCAGTCCTTTCACTGACATGGCACACCAGTCCTTTCACTGATGATTTTATCAGTCCTTTCACTGATTTCACATATATCAATCCTTTCACTGACATGGCACACCAGTCCTTTCACTGATGATTTTATCAGTCCTTTCACTGACATGGCACACCAGTCCTTTCACTGATGATTTTATCAGTCCTTTCACTGATTTCACATATATCAGTCCTTTCACTGATGACATGTTTTCATCATTCAATGGTACATTAGCCCTTTCACTAACCATACCATCTTCACTCTCACTTCATGACTTACTTTTTAAGGAATTATTCCTTTTTAAAAACAAATTTTTATCTGGGTGCTTCCAAGAGTCACTGCTCTTAGGAATTATTCCATTAAGAAAGCCCCGTATCCACTTATTCTCCTATTTAGAGAATTTCTTCGCTAATAATTCACATCCATCTTAAATGCAATTTCATATAACATAAACTCACAAGAACAATCATTTTCACACCCTCATGCAATAGTCTTTTATTCTTTGCCTCAATACATTAACATACAATCAGGCATAACTATGCATGTTATCAGACTACTTTTCTTTGTTATACCTTCACCTCCTAATGGTTTTTAGCCGTAAGCTAAACCTAGAGGTTTACAGTTTGGTTCATAATTCTAGCTTTCCATTTCATTAATTCTTTTGTTAACTTTAACTTTTGTGGTTATAGAGCCTACGCTCCACTTGATCAGACTAACGTCAAATCTGTCAATTCAACACAATGTTCACTCTCACAGACATTGCATGCATCATCAAGAATACATCACTCACATGCATGCATTACACTTTATGCAACAACATGTCTATCATCATTACACTGGGTGGACAATTCACAAGAAAGAAATTTTCAAATCATACCTTCAACTTGCCTGAGAGTTTCCTCCCCATCATGTGGCTCTAAGGTATAATCTTGACCTCCTACTCGAGATCCAACAATTGCGTGTACATTTGAAATCCGATCAGTCCTAGTAGGACATACATTAGCAAAGTAACCCAGTTGGCCACATTTGAAGCACGACTTTGTTTCGTACCAACATGTGCCTCTATGTGTCTTCCCGCAGGTGTCACATTTAGACAGGGGGAATTCACTCACAACTGTCTCTCCTTGGTTTCCTTTTCTCTTAAATTTATCATCAGATTGCTTCGCTTGCAATTTCTTCTTTCCATTCTTGTCATCTATTTTCTTATTCTTTTCTAAAGTAGAGTCAGTTGCTCCACTAGCACCTGACGCTTGTGTCCCAGAAGACTTCTTGCTCTTTACCACATTATAAACTTCTTCTACTCTCCGGCATTGGTTCACAAACTTGCTAAACTCTCGGATATCACAATTAGACATCTTCCGAGACATTTTCTCATTCAGACCCCATTGAAATTTAGAGGTCATCTCGGCCGGAGTAAGTAAGGCTCTCCCATAATTAGCATATTTCACCAATTCGTTGAATTTAGCAAAATATTGGTCAATTGACATCGACCCTTGCTTTAGATCATTGTACTCGTTCTGCTTCTGCTCCCTAGCCTCCCTAGGGAAGTAGTTGTCCAAGAATAACGTCTCGAACAACCGCCAGGTGATTTCCCGGCCTTCAGCTTCTAAGGGCTGCACTGTATTGGTCCACCAATCCTCAGCTTCCTCTTCCAGCATATACACGGAGTAGACCAACTTCATTGCATCAGGGCATCTCATCATCCTGAAGATCTTCTCCATTGCCTGGAGCCATTTTGCTGCCGTCGTTGGTTCATAGCCTCCCTTAAAGGAAGGTGGTTTGTGTTTTCGAAAGGTCGTCAGTCTCCTTTCTTCAGTTCCATGTTCAGCAAAATGCTCAACACGTGGTTGACAAACCTCAACATGTTGACTATGACTATCAGTATGGTGACTACCCTCACCCTCATTGTTACCCATTACACCCTCTTCTTGTAAAAGAGGTGGAGAAGGCGTGGCAGTGTGAGGAGGAGGAGTGGGTTGCCGGTTTGCAGGTCTGGCACCCCTCAACGTCCTTAACTCGGTCATCATTGCGGCCATGGCAGTCCGCGAGTCTTCATTTGTTTTCATTAGATTCTCATTGGCTTGCCTGCTAGCAGCCAACTCCCTCTGAACGGCTGCAAGAGCTTCAGCCACGGGATCAGGCTGTACGCCCGTTGCCCCACGGCCACTTCTAGGCCTCACAAGAGCAGCCAAAACAGTGTCTGGCTGAGCATTGACATTCGATGTTTCAGGGTTATTCCGGTTCCTCGTCATGTCACTACACATGTTACACACAGAAATGAGTTGATCAGGCTCATACTTAGTGATCACAAGTGCAATAATCATAAAGAGTACCAAAACAACTATAAAGCATCAAACACTAAGCATACTCAACAATAGCTAACAGTTATTCCCTACGAAACTGCTTTGATACCATAAAATGTAACACCCCGTTCTAGAACCGGATTGTTATCATTGCGTACGACATTAAGCGCAGTTACAATCACATTGGTTCAATTAGAAAACCGGATAAATTTTTCCTTTTTAAACAAGCCGGATTTAAATAACCAAGTGCGTGATCATAACTATATATACTTCGCGGAATAGTGGGACTAAACTTAATATTATATTCCCATTCTACTTGACAATACATCGTTAAATGTCTTCATCACTTTAATTATCAAATTAATTCTAAACTCCTTTTATGATTCCCATCTTCTACTATGTTATAGGATTCTTCATTAGCTACGCGTGGGTTCAAACCGCGCTCAAATCGGAGCACCGTAGCCAAAGTTATGCATTTTCTAAGAAAAGGGTGTGAAACCTCCAGAACCCCCGCGCCCGCAGCGTGAGATCCACGCTCGGAGCGTGGGAAAACAGAAAGTTGGCGCCCCAAGCGTGAATCTGGCGCCCCAAGCGTGGATGCTACTGTCTGATCTCGTAATTTGGCGCCCCAAGCGTGAATTGGGCGCCCCAGGCGCCATCCACAGGGCTGGGTGACCCAAAACAAGGTCATTTAGCCTACCTATGGTTTTCCACTCATAATTTGAGCTATACTCACTCAAATTACACCATTTTGGTCTCTATGGAAAGCTAAGAGGAATGTCTACCACTTCCATAGAGACATCAAATTCCAATTCCATCACATTGGGTATGAAAATTGGTCAAACGGACAGGATGTATTTGTTTTCTCAACATTTCCCAATTTAGCACTAGGTACCTAATTTAGTTTCCAGTTCAACAATCCAATACTTAATGAACATACATATATTAAACTCAAAGTACTCATCAATTACACATCATGTTCATTACAATTCATGGAACTTAGCTAACAAAACACTATGATCATTCCCTTGGCTCTCATCAACAAAAGAGATGACCAAAGGCATGAGCATAGGCTAAGTCCATTCCAATATACAATTCATACATCTATCAATGGTCTATGAATTACAATCCTATACATGTGAGCTACAAAACAACATGTACAATCTCAAAAGAAATGCCACATTTCATGCATAATCCAGATATGGCCACTTGCCACCAGAGGCTCCTGCAGCATCCTTACCTGAAAGGGGGTCCCCACAACACGGGGTGAGATATACGAATATATCCAGTAAACCAGGGGTCCTTGGAGCATCTCTCCACCCCACAGTTCCATATCAGTGTAATAGCAATAACAATAATAATGCAGTAAATACATATCTATGCAAAGTGCAACACATCTCCAGGAGAAATCCCTCGAGCTCTCAAGCTGTCCTAAGGAAACTCAGATGCAAATAGTCCTACTGGCCAGCTAACTACCAAGTATGATTTACGCATCGTCATGCAACATACCAACATAGGGAAACACCATCCTATGCCACACCAAATGCATACACATACGTATAACAAAGCATTACACTATTTTATTGCATTTATATACACAATCACAACCTCTACCCTTTCAGGGCTTGGTAGAACAGTCAAGGGAATTACACCCAAGGTCCGAAGGCTTACCTCAAGCTTTAGCCAACCTTTGTTCCCACCAACAGTTTCTGCAACCAGTTACAATTATCCACTCACCAAACAAAACCTACACAAGGTTTTATGCAATTAACACATATTGCATCCAATCACATCTCATAGCTATCAACCAAGCTATACAATTCATATCAAACATAAGCATGAACTTACCTATCCAATGGAGCTAATCAAGCTCCATAGCTTGCTCCAATGGTTGGTCTCTCAAGGTTGGTCCAATTGCCTCAATCCTAGACAACACCAAGGCATAATCAACAACCAACCAAACCATTTATTACAAAGCAAGAAATCTAATCTCTAAGTGTCATATTCTTGCCATTTTCCAAATATACTCACTTAGCTATCTAAGCTCATTTTCACCGAATAAATGTCGTTCCTAGCATTTTTCACAACATGCTCTAAGCTCCATTCTTCCTAGAACATAGCTAATTTAACAACATTTCATCAAAAACCCTAAAACACTATTCATAAACCCTAACTCATGCAATTTTCCATGAAAATAAGGTTCAAGGGGTAGAATCTTACCACCAATGGTTGCACAACCAAGCAAGGAGCGCTCCTCAAGCTCCCATGGAGGTAGAAATTCCCAAAACCCCAAAATCTCACAAAGGGCCGAATTTTTGAGAGGCAATATCTCTCTCCACAATGCTCCCCACTCAAAACTAAGCTAGGATTATGAAAGAGGGAAAGATTTAGAGTGATTTAGGCTTTTGAATCACCCAAAACGGTTGGGATTTGCTCCCTCCTCTCCCTCTTCTTCTCTCTCCCTTTCTTCTTCTTTTTCTTCTTCTTCTTCTTCTCTATTTTCTGGCGTCGACGGGTTTGGGGAGGAAATTGGGTTCCTTTAGTTACTTTATCACTTAACATAGGTTAAGTGGTAACATGTGGGTATTAGTTCGCCTATCTATTCAACTCCATTAATTACCAAAATTTACCCAAAAGTCTGGAATTTTATTCTAAGAATATTTATAATTTTATTTTTATATTTTGGGCACTTTCGCCAGTATCCATTTATACCCCTTAATTTTCACTGAGTACGCTTTTTAACTCCAAAGTGACTCAGATTCATTTCATTAAGCCTTATACTTAATTTTACTCACTAAAACATGCTTAATTATTTAACTACATGTAATTTGCTAATTAATTAGGTTAGGGATATTATAAACTCTTGGTGATTATTTTACATAATGTAATGCCCCAAGATATCTTTCAGGACATTTTCAGTGCTGGAAGTGACACTTCATCAACAACAATCGATTGGGCAATGTCAGAACTGGTGAAAAACCCAAGGGTGATGGAGAAAGCACAAATGGAGGTAAGAAGAGTATTTGATGGGAAAGGATATGTGGAAGAAACAAGTATTCATGAACTGAAATACTTGAGATCAGTTATCAAAGAAACCTTGCGTCTACATCCACCTATTGCATTGTTGCTTCCAAGGGAATGCAGTGAAAGATGTGAGATTAATAGGTATGAGATACCACCCAAGAGCAAGGTCATTGTTAATGCATGGACAATTGGGAGGGATCCTAACTATTGGATTGAAGCTGAGAAATTTTATCCAGAAAGGTTCCTTGATAGCTCAATTGATTACAAAGGTGCAGAATTTCAATTTATCCCATTTGGTGCTGGAAGAAGGATTTGCCCTGGCATCACATTTGGCATTGTTAATGTTGAAATTTCACTTGCAAATTTGCTTTTCCATTTTGATTGGAAGATGGCAAAAGGAGACATGCCTGAAGAGCTTGATATGACCGAATCCTTTGGCTTGTCAGTAAAAAGAAAACAGGATTTGCAGTTGATTCCTATCATTTATCACTCAGCTACGAGTTAAGGGCTTAAGGCCAAATTGTAGAAACTTTTGTGTGTACTCCCTGTCAGACATTGGCCATAATAATACCTCATCAAGCCCTTATTTTATGAATAATTGATGTGTCATCCTCTCTTTTTTTAAAAGAAGTTGAAATGGCTAGTGTGTTTTTTAGTGGCTGTGAAAAAGAAACTTAAAAAAGAAGTATGTGAATATTTTACTTGACAAGATTTAAAATTCTAATATGATAATTATTTTAAGGAAAAAGTGTTTCTAGATAAAGTTATCTCCTCGTATTACGATGGTATTTTGGGATCTTAAAAAAAAAATAGTATATTTTAAAAAATTTACTTTCCAAAACACAATGTATTATTAATGGGAAAAGGTTATAATTATAGCTTTTTTTTCTTACTACTTGTTAATACTAAATTTTAACCGTTGATTTTCGTCAATCTAACGGTTATAATTTATTGGATCATATTTATGAATTAATTATTAATTTTAGTAAATTATAACCGTTAAATTAACGAAAATCAATGATTAAAATTTAGTAGTAACAAGTAATAAGAAAAAAGTACTAATTATAACCTCTCATGAAAAAAAAAAAGGCAACATGGGAGGCATGAACCTATTTGCAGTGGATCTGGGATTTAACTTGAATTAGAAAAAGTCATTAAAAAGTAAATGAACTAATAAAGGCATGTAGTTAAAATTTATTCAGACACCTATACTTAAAAAAAAAAAAAAAAAATTATTCAGACACGGTAAGAGGAAGACGAAAGGTGTGAAGAACTACAGAGTCGCTGATCTTTCTTCATTTCTTCTGTTTTAGGCGCCATTTTCATCTCCATCTATGTCTCTCTCTCTGTCTTTCTCTCTCTACATGTGTACCTTGCTTCATTTCACATAAACCCTTTTCAGTTTTTTCTCTCTCTCTTCTGCTTAGGAACAAGCCTCTTTTTCTCGTTATCTTATGATCAAAAGCCGGTGACTTTTTCCAAACCCATTGTTTCCTCCGCTCTTTTCTTCCAAAGTTTGTACCTTTCTAGGTTTTTCATGAACTCTCGACCCAAAACAGAACCTGGGTCACCGTCTGTGGCATCGAGCAGCCATGGAAACTTTGAGGAGAAGAGCATTACTGAACTCATCTCAGTATTGCGTGCTGCGTATCTTGTGGATGATTTTGACAGAGTCGAAAAGGTTTTGGTGGCTAGGGATGAGAGACTCAGAGATGAGATTGGGCCACTCCTACATAAGATTGAGATGGAGAGGCTGGAGAGGATTCAAGTTCAAGAAGAACTGATGAAGAGAGAGGAACTGTGTGAGAGGGGCAAGAAAGTGCAGGAGAGTTATGAAACATTGCTGAAGGAAGTGAAGACAAATGGATTGGTTGATAAAAAAACTATTGAAGAGCTAAAGAATAAGAACCTTGAATTAGAGTGTGAAAATTCCAAGCTGAAGGAGTTGAAGACAAAATGGGTGGAAGATAGCAATGCTTTGCATAAGCTTAGGATCAGAGTCCGTGAGTTGGAGGATGAGAAGCTAGATGACAAGAATGTTTTGGCTGCACTTAAGATAAAAAACAATGAATTGGAAGGAGTGAAGAAGAATTTGGCAACCCTTGAAGAGTTGAGAACTGAAAACCACAAATTAGAAGATGAGAAGCTTAGGCTTAAGGCATTGGTTGAGTCTTTGGTGAGGAAATTTGGTGAACTGAATCGTAGGGTTGTGAGATTGGAGGTTGATACAAAGCTTTTAATGAGTGCAGATGCCTCTAGTCGTGGAAACAATAAGGGGGAGCCTCCAGCTGATCCTAAGGTTACTTTTCAAGTCATAGATAAAGAGGATGAAGAGTTGAATGAAATGGATGTTAATGGCTACGAGTTTGGAATTGACACTGGGGGCCCTGCTCCTTTGCAAAGAAATGACGATACTCCCCACTCTCTTGGTGCTGGCACTACTCAGTTCCCAAGCAAAGCAAAGAAAGATGCTCTAGGTGCATCAGGTATGGAAATTCTGCATGCAGATATGCATTTTTTGAATGTTACCTTAGAAATATTGAATTAGATAGAAGTGATCAGATGAATGAACTTTGGTCAGATTTTTGGGTAGTTGGAACCGTGATGTTTCCTGCTTTATTAAGGCAATGTGTAGGTAATGACTATGGTAGAGAGCAATGTTTTAATAACTTAGTTGAACTGTTGAGTGTTAGGCCACAACACATGGCCAGTCCCTTTATTTCGATTTTGTAATCTTCTGCTTAAGTTCCTTTGTTAACAGAGATAGGAGTGACTAGGAGGAAAAACTCTTGTTATATTGTCCTCTAACAGTCCTGTAATCCCTTTTAATAATCTATCGGTAATTCGCAGACAATTTTTCTATGATTTGTCAAGGGTCCTAACAGTGAGGCTACTAGTTCTTAGCCTAACTGGTTTCTTAGGTGATTGAATGATTATGCAACTATAATTAGTCACAATTTGAGACCATGAACTCATCACATCATCCATTCTTATTTTCAAAATGAAAATGTCATAGAATTTCCCAAAAGTTTGAAGTTGGAACGACCAAGTTTACGCAACAAATTTATAAATCTGGAAAGTAGCCTAAGCTGTCTACTTGCAAATGCAAAGTATTGAAAAGAAGTTTTTGTATATTGATATTGAATAAATTACATGAGTGAGTATTTATACAAGAAAGAATCGCTAAGAATGACTAAGCGATGACTAATCAATCCTATCACAATCCTAATCACAATCAATTCTAATCAATCACAATTAATCCTAATCAATCATAATCAATCCTAATCAATCATAATCAATCCTAATTAATAGGAAATAAAAACGGAAACATGTTTGAATTCTAATTTTCTACACTCCCTCTCAAGTTGGGAGGTAAATATTGATCATTCCCAACTTGCCAATCAAGTCTTCGAATGCTGGACGGTGTAGGCCCTTGGTAAGGACATCTGCCGTTTGCTCTTTGGTTGGAACATATATCAAATGCACACTTCCATCATCTAATTTTTCTTTGATGAAGTGACGATCAACTTCCACGTGCTTTGTTCGATCATGATGCACAGGATTTTGAGCAATGCTAACAGCTGCCTTGTTGTCACAATATAGTTTTATTGGTAGGGAATATGAAATCTTCAACTCTTGAAGAAGTCTTCTCAACCAGATTCCTTCACAAACTCCATGAGCTAAAGCTCGAAATTCTGCTTCAGCACTACTCTTGCAACCACTGTTTGCTTTTTGCTTCTCCAAGTAACAAGATTTCCCCACACATAGGTGCAATAGCCTGAGGTAGATCTTCTGTCTACTGATGAGCCTGCCCAATCTGCATCAGTGTAGATTTCAATTGTCCTTTTATACCCCTTTTTAAAGAATAATCCTCTTCCTGGAGTATTCTTGAGGTATCTAAGCACCCTATAGACTGCACTAAGATGCTTCTCCTTGGGTGAGTGCATGAATTGACTAATCATACTCACCGCAAAGGCAATGTCAGGACGCGTATGAGATAAGTAGATTAGTTTACCAACCAATCGCTGATATTGTTCTTTATCCACCTCATTCCCATCTTCAATACCTAACTTGGTATTAGGTTCCACAGGTGTCTCAGCAGGTTTACACCCTAACATTCCTGTTTCCAACAAAAGATCTAGAACATATTTCTTTTGTGTTAGAGTGATGCCTGTTTTGCTCCTAGCAACTTCCATACCAAGGAAATATTAGAGTGCCAAGGTCTTTGAGTTCAAATTGAGCTGCTAGAAATTTCTTCAAGGTGTTCAATTCCTCAATATCATCACCTGTAAGAATTATATCATCTACATATACAATAAGAATAGCAATTTTACCATCCTTAGAGTGTTTGTGGAAGAGAGTATGATCAGTCTGTGCTTGAATGAAGCCTCTTCTTTTGACTGCTTGTGTGAATTTGTCGAACCATTCTCTAGGAGACTGTTTCAATCCATATAGAGACTTTTTTAGTTTACACACTGATTCATTTCCCCTTTCAAAACCAGGTGGAGGATCCATATAGACTTCTTCATGTAAGTCACCATTTAGGAATGCATTCTTCACATCTAACTGTTGCAGAGGCCAATCTAGATTGGCAGCAAGAGATAAGAGAACTCGGATGGTATTGACTTTAGCAACCGGAGCAAAAGTCTCATGATAATCTATCCCATGAGTCTGAGTGAAACCCTTTGCAACCAATCTTGCCTTGTATCTGTTGATGCTATTATCTGCATTGAATTTTATTGTAAACACCCATTTGCATCCTACTGCCTTTTTTCCTTTGGGTAGGGTCACTATCTCCCAAGTTCCATTTCTTTCTAAAGCATTCATTTCTTTAAAGACAGCATCCCTCCATTTTTTATCATTGAGAGCCTCATGTATATTTCTCGGTATCTTTGTACTATCCAACATAGTATTGAAAGCACGAAACCCTGGGGACAACTTTCCATATGAAATATGATTAGAAATAGGATGAGTAGTACAAGATCGAGTACCTTTTCTGAGAGCAATGGGCAAGTGTAGATCATTTTTACCATGACACTCAAGTATTGGGGTGCTGGAACTAGAACATGGTTCAGAATCCTGGCAGTGTAGAGGCTCTGGGTTATTCACACTTTGAGGAGGCTTTCGCCTGCTATAATCTTGTCCCCATTTTGAGGAGGCTCCTGATGGTGAGGATTCTGTAGCTCCCCCTGTTTCCAAAAGTAGAGGTAATACTGTGGCATTAATAGGTTCCCATGACTGATCTTCATCTACTCCTATAGACTCCCCCTGAAGAGAAGTCGAGGGGAAGAAAGGGTCATTCTCAGAAAAAGTGACATCCATAGAGACAAAGACCTTACGAAGAGAGGGTGAATAACACTTATAGCCACGTTGAGTAGGAGAATAACCAATAAAGACACACTGGAGAGACTTAGGATCAAGCTTAGACCGTTGATGGGAGGGAATATGGACAAATACAACACAACCAAATAACTTGAGAGGTAAGGAGGAGACACCTCGGAAGGAAGGGAAGATACGAACAAGACTAGAAAGAGGAGACTGAAATTTCAGAATGCGAGATGGCATTCGATTTATCAGATACGAGGCAGTGAGAACTGCCTCTCCCCAAAGATATTTAGGAACACTCGTGGTAAACATAAGAGCCCGAGCAACTTCAAGGAGATGTCGGTTTTTTCTTTCCGCAATTCCGTTTTGTTGGGGTGTGTCAGGACACGAGCTTTGGTGAAGGATGCCATGTTGGGAAAGATATTCTCCAAGAATAGAGTTAAAATACTCTTTGCCATTATCTGTACGAAGAATTTGTATAGCAACTTGGAATTGGGTTTGAACCATGGCATGAAATTTTTTAAACACGGATGCAGCATCGGACTTATCCTTTAGAAGATACACCCAACAAACTCGAGAATGGTCATCAATGAAGGTAATGAACCATCGAGTACCTGAAATATTTTTAACACGGGCTGGACCCCATATGTCGCTATGAATTAAGGAAAATGGGGAAGAGTCATGGTGAACTTTAGAAGGATAATGAGCACGAGTATGCTTGGCAAGTTGACAAATATCACAAGAAAACAAACTTGGACTTTTATTAATAAATAAGTTTGGCAACAACTTCTGAAGATAAATAAAATTTGGATGGCCTAGCCTACGATGCCACAGCATAACATCATTACATGAATCAAAAGGAAACATAGAGTTTTTTTCTACGAAAACAGCTTCATGAGTCACATCCTCCTCAAAGTAGTAAAGTCCACCATCCTCTCTAGCACTGCCAATCATCCTCTCCGAGTCCTGTTCCTGAAAAACACAACCATGTGGAAAGAATTTAGCAAAGCAATGCAACTCAGAGGTGAGCTTGCTAATGGAAATGAGATTACAAGTCAGAGAAGGAACATAAAGAACTGATGTCAAAGTAATCAGCTCAGAAAGTTTAATGGTTCCGTGTCCCGCAATCTGGGAAAAACTGCCATCGGCGATCTTGACCCGAGAAGGTTCAGAATATGGAGTGTATGAACAAAACAAGCCAAGATTACCTGTCATATGATCAGAGGCTCCAGAATCAAGGATCCAATGATTTTGACTATCAACATGGAAAGTTGTACCTTGCTGGACCACATGACTAGTGGCCTTAGGAGGTTGCTCGTGGTAATAAAAAGAGTGTTTTGAGGAAGCCATGAATAAAAAGAGAAGGGTTGACCGTTGATGAAAAATCAAGTTTTGTAAACTTTTGATCTGACCTCTGGAACAGGAAGGGGAGAAGCCGGCGAGAAGGTCTGTGCAAGTCGCGACGGAAAAAAAACGTCTGGAAGGCGGCGCGTGGTGGCGCGTGCAGCGGCTGACGGCGATGGGTCCAGCGGCGGTCGACTCGTCGGATCCTTCTGAGTCGAATGGTCACCTCACTTTTTTTGATCGGAGGTCAGTAAACTAGGTTTCTGTGTTGGACAGATTCAAGGCGGTGTTTAGGAGGTGTTTGACGGTGATGGAAGTGTTTGGATGGTTATTTCAGATTTGAATTAGGGTAGGAACGAACCCGCTCTGATACCATATTGAAAAGAAGTTTTTGTATATTGATATTGAATAAATTACATGAGTGAGTATTTATACAAGAAAGAATCGCTAAGAATGACTAAGCGATGACTAATCAATCCTATCACAATCCTAATCACAATCAATTCTAATCAATCACAATTAATCCTAATCAATCATAATCAATCCTAATCAATCCTAATTAATAGGAAATAAAAACGGAAACATGTTTGAATTCTAATTTTCTACACAAAGTAAGGCTGCCTACAATTGATCCGCACATCAAAATTTGCCCTGCAATACAAGACATAGCAGGAGCTTTATATCACTAGTTTACCCCTAATTTAGCATAAGATGTCTACTCGTGCAAAGAAGCCTAATATTGATTTTCCTTTGTTATCTTACGACAAATAGAACATCGTTCCTATTGTCTCCCTATGATGTTCAGCTCATGGTTTAATTTGTAGAGTCCTGGTTGTGGGTATTTTGTCAGATTTGAGGACCCTAATTTTAACTTGTAACTGTTGAGGTTTTCTTTTGATTTCTGTTCTCGTTTTATATTTCTGTTCTCTTAGAAAACTGTTTGAATTTAATGAAAGCATATATTGTCAATTAGAAGAGCCAGAGGCTGGATTATCCATGAATGATGAGGCAGGCAGCTACCAATATTTTATTTGGATTACAGAATCTACTATTCTATCTTTTTCAAGCTTTTGCTTGAGTTATTGTGCTGGCAAATGTAATGTTATGTAAGCTTCACATATCTCTTTTGTGCCAGATGGGGGAAGATTGGTATCGGAAAATGTTATTGAGTTGATAGACCTTGATGATGATGATGATGACAACAGGTATATGTTGCCGGGATTGCATGGAAAGAAGGCTATTTCTCAAATTAATGTCAAGGATGAGCATCCAAGTTCATCAGATCCAGCCCAGCAGAAAAGCATATTTACGGAAGCACAGAGGATTGAAATGGTCAAAAGAAAGTTTCCTTTCCAGTTCCTCTATTGACTTATTAAACATCGATAATCTTCCATTAAGTTCCTGTGGTATTACATGTAAAAAGAAAAGTTAAGGTAACCAAAAAAAAAAAAAAAAGTTAAACTTAGGCAGATAGTTAAAATTTCTTTTCTTTTCTTTTTTTGGGAAAAATCCTGGATTACCCTCTTTCTTTGCCAAGGGATATTCACTTCCTTCAGTAATGTTTCATAACTTTCCTGCACTTTTTTGCCTCTCTCACACAGTTCCTCTCTCTTCATCAGTTCTCTCCATCTCAATCTTCTGTAGCAGTGGCCCAATCTCAGCTCTCAGTCCCTCATCCCTAGCCACCAAAACCTTTTCAACTTTGTCAAAATCATCCACACGATATTTAATATTCCTTAACGCAGGTGGCTCTGTAGCCAATCTTGTAAGCGGAAGTTTAGATTAGTTCCTAATATAGACATGTTGGAATTGTATATTATTGATATGGTAGTCACAGTACCCTTGTATGCAAGTTATTCTGTATCAAAAAAGGAAAAGAAAAGAAAAATTGTACTTTATTTAACTGATAAATTCAAACTCATCTACTATGTTTAATTGTGTGTTTATCATGGATGCATGAACTATATATGTATTAACGATATAGATACTTGTGTACTGTCGTAATTAATTGGACAGGTTAGTGTTGAAAATGGTTTGTTAAATGTTTAAACTTGGAAGTCGCAATTTTCAGCTGACATTGTGGGGTTGTGTCTGCATCAAACATTTAACCAAAATGCTTCATGGAAGTTTTTAACCATTCAAGTTTGCAAGAAATGATACCAAAAAGATAGAAGTAATATTTTCTTCTTCTTTTTTTCTTTTTTTCCATATCTGTACACGAGTTATATTCTAGTTTGTTATATTATCTTACTTACAATGGGTTGGGCCCAACTTTAAATGACTGAACTGGAAGACCAGTCCTTAACAAAGACAGGCTACATTAGTGGTTGACTGGTTGGTTTACTCGACACTCAAGAAAGAAGAAAACAGTTATCGCAGAGGATAAGACTTGAGAGGAGGAAAGCAAAGTGATATTTTCGATACATAACTATGACATATATTTATCTCATGTTGTATAATTTATCTCATATTGTATAAGATACGATAGTGAGGTCTATTATTTAAAAAAAATAATAAACTTCACTATTTTGTCTTTAATGCATGAGATATATGAGATAATTATTTCATACAACATGATATAATTATTTCTCTATAACTCTATTCAAAATTCTGTATTGTCATGCAACCCCCTCCCACCAAAAAAGCTATATTTTGGTTTTTCTTTTCTAAAAAAATTATATGCAAAACTTATATAATAGTTTAATGGGATTAAAATTATGTCATTTTAAATGAGACTATTGTATTTTATAATAAGAGAAACAAATCATAAAGAAAAAAGTGAGAGTTTTTTTAAAAAAAATTTAAATATTAAATAAAAAATGGAAGTTTTAACTAAAATGTCTGTCCCTAGTTTTATTATATAAGAAAGGTTAGTAATATCCTTTCTAGCATTCTTTTTTCAACTCGTTGTCTATTATGAATGTCATGTTTGTGAGTTATATCAGTCTAAAATATACCTTTAATCTTAATTGTTATTTCGACTTATATTTACCGAGTATAATTTTTTAATTATGTCGAATAAAAATAGATCAACACTTAAAAATAAATAATAAATTTTTTTATTCTTATATGAATAAAGTTGATCCCGACCCCAATTGAGTCTTTTGCTTTTACGCAAAGATATCAGTACTTGAAATTCTTCTTAGTTATCTTTTTTTTTTTTTTTTTGGTAAACTCTTAGTGATCTAGTTAATCCAAAAGAATGCATCTTTGAAATAATTCAATGGAAATCCATAACTTACGTATTAAAAAATAACCACTTCTTGAGAGAAGAAATTTCCAGGTGATAGGTTATTTTACATTTCTATTTACTTTTTTCATGCTTACCTTTGTTTTATCAAAATCTTAAAAAGAGAGAAAAATAATAAAATTAGTGGAGATTCTGATCTAATAATTTAGATAAGGTTGACATAAAAAATATATAAAATAACTTATCCAAATTTTTAAAGTGCTTTTTTGGGAAATGAGGAAGCCAAAAAAAAATAAGCTAACTAGAACTATATGTAGACACACTCCTATCGAGTCCATCTAGAGAAATCTTTACACGCCTATGGTGGCTGCGGGAAGAACTGGTTGTTTCAGTCATACTTCCTAAATCCTAATTGTATATTTTGTTACAAACTATCATTATCTTAGATATCAATTTTTATTAATTTACTTTCACAATACCATAAGATTATAGCTTCTCTTTTATTGTAGTAATATGTTGTGTTCATTGCTAAAAAATCACTTCAACCCAAAATCATCTTAAAGTGTTGTGTGATAATCTTTTATTGAAGCGTGGATTATTGTATAGACCCAATTTTTGATTTACCTTATGCTTATTTAATTCCACAAGTGAAGGACAGTAAGGATCGATGACCTTGTGGTCACTGAAGTTTTGATACCATGTAAAGAACCATTTCAACCCAAAATCTTAAGGTGTTGAGTGAGGGTCATTTTAATAGTTTATATTATTCTTTTATGTCAAGTCAATAGAGATAAGTTATCTCCGGTGAATCATTTTAATATATTATAGGATTATATTAGTCTTCATTACTATAATTTTTTAATCTTATAATATCAAAACGACGTTGTTTTGAACTTACTAGAGATAACTTGGTGACTGTAAAAATACTTCTCCTTTTTTTTTTAGTATTATAAAGGGGCAAAGGCCCAAAAGAAACTATAGCAGGAGATATCTGAATCCAAAATATGATCCAGAACAGGGGGAGGGGTGGAAAGTAAAACGAAAGGCCTCCCTAGCAGTGAATGCTAACTTTGCAAGGCAATCTGCACCTGCATTACATTTCCTATTTACGTGGCTGAAAGTTAAAGACCAGTCTCTGTTAGCCCAGCTCTTGATGCTATTGATGAGTTGATGTTGTAATCTAACTCCATCTTCCCGGTTAATTTCTTGGATGGCAGTTAGGCAATCGCTCTCCACTATCAGACAATGAGCATGACAATCCCACGCCATTTGTATACCTCTTAAGATAGCCAAAAGTTCTGCTATCAAGGGGGAGCAACTGCCAACTTTGTACAAAAAACTTGAGACCCAGCAGCCATATTGATCTCTTATGAGCCCTCCACATGCTGCCATGGCAGATCCTTACTTGACAGCAGCGTCCACGTTAAGTTTCCACCATCCGTGGGGGGGGGGGAGTCCAATTCACACATGTTCTGGCTTGAGGGTGAGCCTGTACTTGGTTACGATTCAGCAGACTTGCTCTAATGTCTCTAATATATGCTGAGATCACCAGAATTGGGTTGGCTGGTCTCGTGAAGGTGGGATCATAAATTTCATTATTGTGTCATCTCCAAAGGAACCAGGTAGTGGTAATGAAAATGTCTTTCCAGTCCAATAGCTAACAAGTAGACCATCATTTCCTCAGGTTTTTCGTGATCCAATCATTGGTAGCCAGAGAGAAAAAATCAGAGTGGGGCTTACCTGCAAACCATTTCAGCCAGACCGAAGCAGCCTTGCTACAATCTCTGAGCACATGGGAGATACTCTCAACTTTGGAGATGCAGACATGGCAGAGAGGAGATCCACTCCATTTTGCTGTATGCTCCTTTGTAAGGATTCGTCCATGGTAGACCATCCAAGCGAACAACGAATTCTTTGGGGTCCCTTCCAATTCCAGATTACCTGCCAAGTGGGGTCTACCTCCATGGAATCCAAGTTCATCAAACGATTGTAAGCTAGCTTCACCACGTTCTTTTGGGAACCCAGGTTCCCCCCAATCAGGTTGTCTGCTCCCCTGTCTTCTGAAGGAGGAAGAATAGCCTTGATGTGATTCAAGACCTCAATCGGAACCATCAGTTTCAGGAGCTCCATGTCCCACTCACCTGTGATGTGATTTCTCAGCTCTACCACTCTGGTGTCGTAATCAATAAGCATCGAATCTTCCAAAGAATACTCAGATAGGGGTCTCTCTAGGTGTGTCCAAACGTCATCCCAGAAGAGGATGTCTTTCCCATTACCCACATCCCAGTACATGATGTTCAAGAAATCATTCCACACGCTGCCCACCCCTTTCCATAAGGAAGAGTCATACGATTGAACTCTAACCTGTCTTCTAAGGTCTGTGTTTCTTTCGTATTTGCCTCGGAGAACTTGTGCCCATAGTGAGTCCTTATTATTTAACAGTCTCCAGGAGAGCTTGTGCATAAAGGCAACATTATGGACTTTCAAATTATGAATTCCCAGTCCACCCACCTGTCTAGGTTTGCACAACGCGTCCCACACTATGAGATGCGCTTTCTTCTTCTCTCTTAAGTCTCCCCATATAAAGGAACAATGGATTTTTTCAATTTTCTTGCATACGATTATAGGAAGATCACCATGTTGCATGTGATACACTGGGATAGCGCTAAGCACTGAATTGGCTAGGGTAACTCTTCCTGCGAATGAGAGGAGATGACTCTTCCACTTGGACAATCTCATTTTGACCCTATCCAGAACACCAGCATAGTTTCTTCTACGCCCCCGCCCATGATACAACATTGATCCCAGATACTTTCCTAATGAGCTGGCAGCCAAGAAACCACTAGTTCTGGAGATTTCTTCTTTAGCTGCCAGAGGAGTGTTCTTAGAGAAATAGATCATTGAATTTTCAATACTCACTAGTTGGCCAGACATGTCACAGAATTCCTTAAGGCAGTCCATCATCACCCCCAGTTGTTCAAGGTTTGCTTCCCCGAAGAGGACTAAGTCGTCTGCAAACATAAGGTGGAAAATAAGGGGACCATTCCTACCAGCTTTCATCGGTTTTCATTTCTTACTTCGAACTGCTTCTGCGATGATATGGGAGAGCTTGTCCAAACAAAGAACAAAAAAGATAAGGGGAGATCGGGTCACCTTGTCTAATGCCTCTGGTAGGTCTGAATTTGTTGGAGGGGCTGCCATTCCACAAAACCTGGAAAGTAGTTGAGTTAATACAAGCCTCAATAATATTAGCCAGGTGCTGGGGAATGCCAGCCTCTACCAGGATCCGGTTAACAAAATTCCAGTTTAAGCGGCCATACGCTTTGGCCAGATCAATCTTGATAGACATGTAAGCCTTCTTGCCAGTTTGTCTATTCATGGAATGTGTCATTTCCTGCGCTATGATCACATTATCATGAATAATCCTCCCTGGGACAAAGCTGGTTTGGAAAATGGAGATTAGCTTGTCCATGACGGGCTTCAGCCTGTTGACAACCAGCTTGGTTATTGCTTTATACAACACATTACACAGAGCTATAGGACGGAACTGTTCGACTCTCTCCGGCTTATCCACTTTGGGAATCAGAACCAATAAGGTTTCATTAATGTTACTAATCTCCTCAGGCTTCTCAAGGTAGTTTCTAACATCATTGCACACTTTGTTTGCCAGAAAGCTCCAGTTCCTTTGGTAAAAGGCTGCTGGAAATCCATCGGGCCCAGGTGCCTTATGCGGGCCCATCTGGAAGAAGGCAGACCTAATTTCTTCATTCAAAAAGGATTTGCTAAGGTTCTGAACCTCCTTAGACTCGAGCAGGGGCCAAGAAGATGAGGAGTTTCTCCAGCCCCTGATGGGCTGGTCTTCAGTGAATAGGTTGACATAGAAGTTGGACACAATGCTCTTCAGGTCTTCATCCCTTCTAACCCATATCCCTCTCCTATTCCTTAACGCTAGGATCTTATTCCTGCGTCTACTAGTAATGGTCGTGACATGGTAGAACTTAGTGTTGCGGTCTCCATCCTTGATCCAAGCCATTCTAGCTTTGTTAAACCACAACTGTTCCTCTAGCTCCAGAGTATCCTCAAGTTCGCCTCTCAGATCAATTTCCAGTTTGATTAAGAATGGATTAAAACCACAGTCTGATTTCCTTTGTATCCCTTCGATCCTCCTGATGAGGGAGTTCTTTTTTCGGCTGATGATTCCAAAGGTATTGTAATTCGAGTCTTTCAAAACGGGCACTAATCTGGACAGGTTTAGAGAAGTCCCTGATTGAGAATCCCAATTTTCCTCCAGAACCTGCTTAAAGTTGGGGTGCTCTAGCCAAGGAGGAAAAAGTCTAAAAGGTCTCGGAGACCAGTTAGCTGAGGCAGTAAACAAAGAAATAAGGAGAGGGTTGTGGTCGGAGTATAACCTGCGGAGGAGGACCTTAACCACAGCTTCTTCATAACACAGCCTTCACTGAGAGTTTGCCACTGCTCTATCTAGTCTCTTATATACCCGATCAAGGTGGGAGAACTTGGGACCCTTCCAGGTGAAATGAGATCCACAGCTACCAAGATCCATGAGCTTACAGTCATCAAGCACCGCGGAGAAGTCAGAGCATCTGCTTAGGTTTACAGGTGCTCCCCCTATTTCCTCACTAGCCGTGAGAATCTCGTTGAAATCACCCGCGAGTAACCAAGGTTCCTCAAACGACGCTTGGATACGGCGAAGATCATCCCACAAGGTCTGACAGTGCTCTACCCTGGGGTTGGCATAAATAGCAGTAAACATAAATGGCTACTTATTGGGAATGGAGACTTGAACCAAAATAAATTGGTCCCCTTACTCAATTAGCTTCAAAGAGCAGCTAGATTGATTCCAGAGAATCCATAGACCCCCTGAAAAACCCACCGCGTCCTCCGTAATGGAATCGTCGAACCCCAGACTACGGATAATCTTTGTGGCACGCATTCCACTCACCCTCGGCTCGAGGATCACAACCATGTCACACTGGTGTTTCTTGGACAAAGTTCCCATCATACTTTTGAACCTCTTCTTTGCCGCTCCTCGGCAGTTCCAAACTAGAACGTTCATTGGACACCTGGGAGAGTTCTAGTGGGTTTCTGGGGCCCACTCTTCCCATTGTCCTTCCTTTCTACAAGATGTTTTAAATCTCTGGTCTCCAACAGAGACTTGGTTGGGCTATTGCTCCTCGATCGCTGAATCCCCTTCTCCCTATGCCTTTCTGGTGGCAGGTTCTCCTTCCTAGTCCAAGAGGGTATCACCACCGTTCTGGGATACATGCAGGCAATCGCCCTGCTCAGAGCCTCTTCATTAAGAGTTGGCTCCATGTGTCTCATTTGGGAGAGTATCTCGTGCTCTACTTCCCTCTTCGTGCCTTTGATCTGACTTTCTTCCCCTGTTTCCTTTTCTTTTGTGGCTTCAGTCACCGTCTGGGGTAGACAGGTGTGTCTCGAAAGGATTTGGAGTATCACTTGGGCCTGGCCCTTCGTTCTTGTTAGGGTTTTGCTGTTAAGTGTAGCTGGGCCCTTATCCCACGTGTTTGCCGATTTTTTAATGTTTATTTCTGTGACCACTTTCACATTAGGTGTTTCTCCTTTAGCTCTACTCATTTCAGCATCAAGCTGCAAATTTATTTTTCGTTATTTTGTCCCTTGATTGTTAGGTTTTATGGAGAGTTCGTTTTCCATTACAATCATGGGGTTGGAGGTTCACATTTTCTTGTCTACAATCCTTCCTTTCTCCCTCTTTGTGTTCATGATAATCAACATAATTTGGAGATCAAAAACCAAGAACTCAAACTCCAAGTTGCCACCAGGACCAAAGAAACTACCTCTCATAGGGAACATCCACCATCTTGGAACTCTGCCTCATCGCTCCCTAGCAGAATTGGCAAATCAATATGGCCCTCTCATGCATATACAACTTGGTGAGCTTTCCTGCATAGTGGTATCTTCACCACAAATGGCCAAAGAAGTGATGAAAACACATGATACCAACTTTGCAAATAGGCCTCATGTGCTTGCTGCAAAAGTAATCACTTATGGTAATAAGAGCATGAACTTCATTCCACATCGAACTTATTGGAGGCAGATGAGAAAGATTTGTGCAGTGGAGTTACTAGCACCAAAGCGTGTTGAGTCCTTCAGATCAATTAGGGAAGAAGAGTTGTCAAATCTTGTCAATGAGATATCTTTGAGTGAAGGGTCGTCAATCAATCTAAGTAAGAAGATTACTTCATTGGCATATGGATTAATATCACGGAGTGTTTTAGGTGGAAAATCCAGGGACCAACAAGTTTATATAGATCTTATGAAGGATGTCTCAAAGGCAGTTGCAGGGTTCTCTCGTGCGGATCTGTATCCTTTCATTGGAGTTCTTCAAGTTCTTACTGGGATTAAGACTAAAGTTGAGAAGATTCATCGAGAAACGGATAGGATACTTGAGAACATGGTAAGGGATCACAAGGATAAAATTTTGGAGAAAGAAGCTTTTGGTGAAGAAAATGGGGAAGATCTAATTGATGCTCTTTTAAGACTTCAGAAGAATACTGACCTCGAACATCCTCTATATGAAAGTATTGTCAAAGCAACCATTTTGGTTAGTATGTTTCTGTTAAAAATCATGCAAAATTTCCAAGATAAATAGATCAAGTCAAAAATTTCCTAGCTAAGATTTTTTGTTTTTCAATTTTTTTTCATTGTCAACAATTGTTTGATGCGAGCAAAGTATGATTGAAAATACTAGTCTTGAAATTTTTTTTACAGTATTGTAAAGGCAATAATTTTTTTCAATATTTTACCTATAAAAAAAACCTTGCAGAATTTCCAAATCTGAATCATATAGGAGATTTTAAGTAATTTCACACATAAACAATAAATGAATTTGATGGATTTAGGTTTTAAAGGCAACTTTATTGGAAAACACATATTTAACCTTATGCTAAACCGATAAATTTGATTCTGTGATGAACTCTTGGTGATTATTTTACATAATGTCATGCCCCAAGATATCTTTCAGGACATTTTCAGTGCTGGAAGTGACACTTCATCAACAACAATCGATTGGGCAATGTCAGAACTGGTGAAAAACCCATGGGTGTTGGAGAAAGCACAAATGGAGGTAAGAAGAGTATTTGATGGGAAATGATATGTGGATGAAACAAGTATTCATGAACTGAAATACTTGAGATCAGTTATCAAAGAAACCTTGCGTCTACATCCACCTATTGCATTGTTGCTTCCAAGGGAATGCAGTGAAAGATGTGAGATTAATAGGTATGAGATACCAGCCAAGAGCAAGGTCATTGTTAATGCATGGGCAATTGGGAGGGATCCCAACTATTGGATTGAAGCTGAGAAATTTTATCCAGAAAGGTTCCTTGATAACTCAATTGATTACAAAGGTGCAGAATTTCAGTTTATCCCATTTGATGCTGGAAGAAGGATTTTCCCTGGCATTACGTTTGGCATTGTTAATGTTGAAATTTCACTTGCAATTTTGTTTTTCCATTTTGATTGGAAGATGGCAAAGGAGACATGCCTGAAGAGCTTGATATGACTAAATCCTTTGGCTTGTGTGTGAAAAGAAAACAGGATTTGCAATTGATTCCTATCACTTATCACTCAACTACAAGTTAAGGGCTTAAGGCCATATTTTAGAAACTTTTGTGTGTAATCCCTATCAGACATTGGCCATAATAATACCCCATCAAGCTCTTTTTTTTTTTTTTTTTTTTGTAAACATACCCCATCTAGCTTTTATTTTTATGAATAATTTATGTGTCATCCTCTATTTTTTAAAAGTAGTTGAAATGGCTAGTGTTTTTTTAGTAGGTGTGAAGAAGAAACTTAAAAAAGAAGTATGTGAATATTTTACTTGACAAGATTTAAAATTCTAATATGATAATTATTTTAAGGAAAATTTTTTTCTAGATAAAGTTATCTCCTCGTATTACGATGGTATTTTGGGATTTAAAAAAAAATGGTATATTTTAAAAAATTTACATTCCAAAACACAATGTATTATTAATGATGAAAAAAAAAAGGCAACATAAGAGGCATGTAGGAGTGGCAATACGAGTCAACCCGACACGACACGACACGTTTTCGACCCGTACACTATTTGACACGACCCTGACACGACCCGTTTTGTAAACGGGTCACAAAACACGAACCCTGACACGACTTGTTGCGGGTCCCGGGTCGACACGACACGACCCGCAAAATTTAAAATTAAAAAAAAGTGGGATTTTTTGAAAAATAAAAAAATAAAAAACAATAAAAAAATAAAAAATAAAATTAAAAAGATTAGCTTTTGTTTTTTGAGATTTTTAGTTCCTTGTATTCTTTTCTATACTAAACAATGACTATATATATCAATATATAAATGAATAGAAAAAAAATAATATAATAAAATATTTAATTGAAAATTAAAAAAATGACACTATGCGGGTTGACACGCGAATCCGCGGGTTGACACGTGACCCGATACGAAAAAAACGGGTCATATTTACACAACCCTAACACGACCCGACCCATAAATTGACACGATACGTGATTTGTCACAAATCAACCCACGAGTCAATACCGAGGCATGAACCTATCTTCAGTAGCATTCTACTAACTTCAATTAGAAAAAGTCATTAAAAAGTAAATGAACTAATAAAGGCATGTAGTTAAAAAAAATAAAATTATTCAGACACTGGAAGAGGAAGACGAAAGGTGTGAAGAACTACAGAGTCGCTGCTCTTTCTTCATTTCTTCTGTTTAGGCGCCATTTTCATCTCTCTTTCTCTCTTTCTTCATTTCACATCAACCCTTTTCTCTCTCTCTTCTGCTTAAGAACAAGCCTCTTTTTCTCATTATCTTATGATCAAAAGCCGGTGACATTTTCCAAACCCATTGTTTCCTCCGCTCTTTCCTTCCAAAGTTTGTACCTTTCTAGGTTTTTCATGAACTCTCGACCCAAAACAGAACCTGGGTCACCGTCTGTGGCATCGAGTAGCCATGGAAACTTTGAGGAGAAGAGCATTACCGAACTCATCTCAGTATTGCGTGTTGCGTATCTTGTGGATGATTTTGACAGAGTCGAAAAGGTTTTGGTGGCTAGGGATGAGAGACTCAGAGATGAAATTGGGCCACTCCTACATAAGATTGAGATGGAGAGGCTGGAGATAATTCAAGTTCAAGAAGAACTGATGAAGAGAGAGGAACTGTGTGAGAGGGGCAAGAAAGTGCAGGAGAGTTATGAAACATTGGAAGTGAAGACAAATGGATTGGTTGATAAAAAAACTATTGAAGAGCTCAAGAATAAGAACCTTGAATTAGAGTGTGAAAATTCCAAGCTTAAGGAGTTGAAGAAAAAATGGGTGGAAGATAGCAATGCTTTGCATAAGCTTAGGATCAGAGTCCGTGAGTTGGAGGATGAGAAGCTAGATGACAAGAATGTTTTGGCTGCACTTAAGATAAAAAACAATGAATTGGAAGGAGTGAAGAAGAATTTGGCAACCCTTGAAGAGTTGAGAACTGAAAACCACAAATTAGAAGATGAGAAGCTTAGGCTTAAGGCATTGGTTGAGTCTTTGGTGAGGAAATTTGGTGAACTGAATCGTAGGGTTGTGAGATTGGAGGTTGATACAAAGCTTTTAATGAGTGCAGATGCCTCTAGTCGTGGAAACAATAAGGGGGAGCCTCCAGCTGATCCTAAGGTTACTTTTCAAGTCATAGATAAAGAGGATGAAGAGTTGAATGAAATGGATGTTAATGGCTACGAGTTTGGAATTGACACTGGGGGCCCTGCTCCTTTGCAAAGAAATGAAGATACTCCCCACTCTCTTGGTGCTGGCACTACTCAGTTCCCAAGCAAAGCAAAGAAAGATGCTCTAGGTGCATCAGGTATGGAAATTCTGCATACAGATATGCATTTTTTGAATGTTACCTTATAAATATTGAATTAGATAGAAGTGATCAGATGAATGAACTTTGGTCAGATTTTTGGGTAGTTGGAACCATGATGTTTCCTGATTTATTAAGGAAATGTGTAGGTAATGACTATGGTAAAGAGCAATGTTTTAATAATTTAGTTGAACTGTTGAGTGTTAGGCCCCAACACATGGCCAGTCCCTTTATTACTTTTAGAGTAATAATATAAACCATTAAAGAGGCACTCATCCAACACCTTAATGTTTTGGGTTGTTACATGGTATCAGAGCTTCAGACCACGAGGTCACGAGTTCGTTTTTCACCGCTCCCCACTTTTGAATGAAATTAAAATAAGCACAAGGTAAAACCAAAATAATATTGGGCCTGTGCAATATTCACACTCTGCGTGAAAGGGTGCGTTAGAAAATAATATAAAACATTAAAAATACCCTCACCCAACAACTTAAGGTTTTGAGTTGAAATGGTTCTTTACAAGGTATCAGAGCCTCGTGTTCCGGGTTCGATCCTCGTTACTGCCATTTTCTTTATGGAATTTTTTAGCACAGGTAAACTGGACCTGATGCATCATTCACATTTCAAGCCCAATGGGCTCTCTTGTGACAACCTTTTAGGTTGAATTAGTTTTTTACAATTACTATTTATAATCTTCTGCTTAAGTTCCTGTGTTGACAGAGAAAGGACTGGCTTGGAGGAAAAACTCTCATTGTATTGTCCTATAACAGTCCTCTAATCCCTTCTAATAATAAAATCCGCAGACAATTTTTCTATGATTTGTCGAGGGTCCTAACAGTGAGGCTACTAGTTCTTAGCCTAACTGGTTTCTCAGGGGATTGAACGATCATGTTAAAAAACCATAAAATATGATTTTGCAACCATAATTAGTCACAATTTGAGACCATAAACTCATCAGATCATCCGTTCTTATTTTTAAAGTGAAAATGCCATAATGTTTCCCACAAGTTTGAAGTTCGAACAACCAAGTTTACACAACAAATTTATAAATCTGGGAAATAGCCTATGATGTCCACTTGCAAGTGCAAAGTAAGATTGCCTGCACATCAAAACCTTCTCTGCAATACCAGACATAGCAGAGCTTTATATCACTAGGTTATCCCTTATTTAGCTTAAGATGTCTACTTGTGCAAAGAAGCCTAATATTGATTTTCCTTTGTTATCTTACGTTAACTAGAACATTGTTCCTATTGTCTACCTTTGATGTTCAGCTCATGGTTTCATTTGGAGAGTCCTGGCTGCTGGTATTTTGTGAGATTTGAGGACCCTAATTTTAATTTGTAACTGTTGAGGTTTTCTTTTGATTTCTGTTCTCTTAGAAAACTGCAAATCATCTCTTTTGTGATTTCTTCTTTTTCCCTTGATAAACTTTTCTTTCCATAAATACGAAAGAAAGAACAAACGAAAGCAGGTAAGAAAGGTCATTTTATTTTTCCTATGTAAACAAGATTATAGTGTAGCCTGCTGTATATATTATTTGAATTTAATGAAAGCATATATTAGAAGAGCCAGAGGCTGGATTATCCATGAATGCTGAGGCAACTTCCATTATTTTATTTGGATTACAGAATCTATTACTCTTTCTTTTTCAAGCTTTTGCTTGAGTTTTTATGTTGGCAAATGTAATGTTATGTAAGCTTCTCATGTCTCTTTTGTGCCAGCTCGGGGAAGATTGGTATCGGAAAATGTTATTGAGATTGTAGACCTAGATGATGATGATGATAGGTATATATCACATGGAAAGAAGGCTATTTCTCAAAATATTGTGAAGAATGAGCATCCAAGTTCATCAGACGCAGCCCAGCAGAAAAACATTTTTACAAAAGCACAGAAGATTGAAATGGTCAAAAGAAAATTTCCTTTTTCTGATAGTGACAGTTCCAGTTCCAGTTCCTCTATTGAATCATTAAATATCGATAGTCTTGCGTTAAGTTCCCGTGGTATTGCATGTAAAAAGAAAAGTTAAAATTAGGCAAAGAGTCATGGATTAAACTCTCTTTTTTTTTTTTTTTTTTGAAAGATCCTGGATTAAACTCATTGCCAAGGTAAATGGGCTTTATTAAATATAGCCCATTTAGATTAGTTCCAGTTTCTACGTGGAAGCTTAGATTAGTTCCTGATTTAAACATGTTGCAATTGTATATTATTATTGGTATGGTAGACACAGTACCCTTGTATGTAAGTGTACTTTATTTAACTGAGAAATTCGAAGTCATCTACTATGTTTAACTATGCATGTTTATCATGGATGCATGAACTATATATGTATAAACTAGTATGCATGAACTATGGGTTTTTAGCACCACTTTGTCAACATCCGGAGAAGAAACCACTCACCAAGTCTTAGGTGCATCAGAGGGCCATATTTTGGGGCTAGTTCTCTCAACCAGAGAACCAATGGGTTGTCGTATCAGATGTTCATTTCATATACAGAATAGCTACGACTTATATTGACTGAAAGAGTGAAGCACAATTTATTTGAATGATATAATAATTAAAACCTAATTTTATACTCACATTAACGTTGATTGGAATAAATGAGGAATTGTAAGTTGAATTCAAATGAAGAAGATAAAGACAAAAGGGAAAAAAAGTATTTTACATTAAAGAAAAGTGAACATGAAAGATATTTACCAAAAAAAAAAAAAAGTGAACATAAAAGATGGGAAACATCTCCCATGCATGCCACAAGCCATATATAATATATAATGAGTTTTGTGCAACCATCAGTTGCTGCCATCCGCAACCATCAGTTACGTACTTTTCAGAGTGACTCAAGTTTATGGTCTTATGAATCAATCAGGTACAGGATTGTAAGAAATAGGAACTAAGATTAGATCTGTTTTCCTTCTTGAAGAGGAGCCCAATGCTTCAGTCATTTCTAGATTTTCCTTGGTTCCATCAGGAAGTTTCCAATTATAGTAGTACAACAAGTGTGCAAGAGAAAGTTCAATACCAGACATACCAAACAAAATGCCCGGACACATTCTCCTTCCAGCACCAAAAGGTATGTATTCAATATTGGAACCCTTGTAATCAATTGAAGAATACAAAAATCTCTCTGGACAAAACTTCTCTGCTTCACTCCAGTAATCAGGGTCTCTTCCAATTGCCCATGCATTGATTATCACTTTGTTTCCTGCAGGTATTGTGTACCCTTTAATCTCACAAGTTTCTCTACATTCTCTTGGGAGAAGCAGAGGAAAAGGTGGGTGTAATCTCAATGTTTCTTTTATGACCGCTTTCAGATACTTTAGTTTTTGAAGAGCTGTTTCATCAGTGTAACCTCTGCTACCAAAAACTTTTCTAACTTCTTCTTGAGCTCTGATCATTACTCCTGGGTTTTTCACCATCTCTGAAATGGCCCATTCTATTACTCCAGATGTTGTATCACTTCCAGCAACAAACAAGTCCTGCAGCAGGAAAATTAATTCAAATTAATTAATTAATTAATTAATTAGCTCTTTTCATTTTTACTGTGCTTTATCTGTGTTGGAATATGCTGTATATTTCCAGAAAAATCTAGAATATTGGGCGACAAAAAATTGCTAAAAAGTCTCTAACTGCACAATCATGGAGCACGACGACAATCATAGGTTTAGAGGCAAATATTATTAAAAATCATTTTAAGCCGAAGTCAAGAGAAAGCCATAGACCTCTAAGCACTCGCATACAACTAATACAAAATGAAGAAATTATTAGTATATAAAATGAAAAATATTTATATACTAATAGAAATAGGGTTTATCATCTATAATTTAACATGACCACAAAAAATTTCCTACACACATAACACTTTTTGGAGCCCGCAGTAAAAAAAAAAACTCCGACACGCAAAATGAATCTCTATAACATAACACAATCACTTTTCTTACAACATAACTCTTATAAAACCCATAAAAATATCTATAGAACAAACTTGTTGATAAATGAGTCGAACATGCTAGAAATGTCCTGCAAGATTATGACTGACCATACATGGTTGGTTACGACCTCTATAAATAACCATGTTATGCTGACTGTGAAGTGTGTGACGGTTATGGTCACGTAAATTAATATTAAATAATGTTGTTGTTCTAATCATTATGTAATTACTCCTTCTATGATCTATTATCTAAATCCAATAACATGAGAGTTGTTTAATTTTCCTTATTTTAGCGTATAGAACGTAAGTAGAGGAAACTCTTCTCTACATGTAATATATATTTACGAATTTTTTATTTACAAACTCTTACAAACTACAGTATGTATTTTCGGAAGTACATAATGTAATTTGTAAAAATTTATAAACGGATCCTTTCTATATATATATTTCTACGGCCATTTTAAATAACATTATCTATAGCTACTCATTTTTAACTAAATTTGACCAGTAAGATATAGTAAACTAATTGAGCAGGTGGGGTGAGAGCATGTGTTCAATCATCTCTAATACCGTCTTTGGGAGAGGTTTAAAGTCTTAATCACAGGACCCTCCTCGAATTAGACTAGTCACGAATAGATAAACTGATTGGTAAGGAGTCTAGGCCCCTTAATCAGGAGTGAAGTTAGGGGAACAAAAAAAATTGGGTGGGACTAAGGTGAGAGAAAGAGAGAAAATGTTGAGGAGAGAAGAGAGAAAATAAAAAATTTAATACAGGTGTTAATTTTTGAGTGGAAAGACCACGGTGGTCCCAGAGGTTGAGTTTGAGCATGGGAATGAGAAAAAAAGATTTGGCAGAGTTGCCACATTTAATAGGGTCCAACAAGTGCTGGAACCGGATGTAATTCGAAGGATGAAGATCTAGTTCGAAGGATGAATCGGTTCGGGAAATAAATAAGAAAAAAATTATCGGGCATAATATAAGAGAAGCTATTCCAAACATAGGAGGATCCATTCGAGAAAATAATACACATACCAAAATTACAGCTTTGATGTTGTCGATTGTCAAGGGATACTCAAAGTCTTCATGATCTTTAATATTTAAGAGAACAGAGAGAAGACCCTGTACTTGTACTTCACCGGTCTTTGTCACTGCCACTCTGATGATGTTTTCAAAAATTGTATCCAATTTTCGATGCAACTCCTCCAGTTTAGGCTGCATTCCAGTGATCAGGTGAAGCCACTTTTGAGAAGGAAACAAGTCAAAAACAATCAAACCTTCGACCTGTCTCACAAGCTTCTTGATCAATGAAAGGAATTCTTCTTGGTCCTTGCATTTTTCACCAAATGCTGCCCTTGCAGTAATGGCACTTGTCATGCAAACCACTCTGTCACTGAGGTTGACAGAAGATCCAGTGTTAGAAGAAATATATCTTATTAAATTCGATACCTCTTCTTCCCTTATTGATTGGAATGATCGCACACGTTTAGTGCCAAGAAGCTCTACTGAGCATATTTTTCTTAGCTGCTTCCAGTAACCTCCATATGGGGCAGTGGCAATGTCAGTGGAACCATAACACATGATATCTGCACCAATTTGATGAGGTCTTTGAGCAAAGATGGCATCATAGGTTTTCAACACCTTTTTGGCAAATTCTGGAGAAGAAACCACGATGGTTGATACTTCACCAAGTTTAAGGTGCATAAGAGGGCCATATTTTTGGGCTAGTTCTCTCAACCGGTGATGGGGTAGAGAGCCAATCAGATGGTGTATGCTTCCAATGACAGGAAGCTTCCATGGTCCCAGGGGAAGGTTCGATGTTTTTTCTGTGGCTTTGAATCTTTTTCTTACTCTCAGAATCCGTGAGATGATAAGCATAAAAATCAGTGAAAATAAAAGGAATGGTAAAGATGAGAAGTGATGCTCCATGAGGAAATTGTAGAGCTTGTGAGTGTTAGTAATATACGTGATTTCAGGCATATATATATATATATATATATATATATATATGGTTTCGTCGTTTCTCCGTTTGCTGTTGATGAGAAAAGTTGCAGCAAATTATTAACACTAGGATACGGAGTCGTATCCTGGCCTAAAAAAAAACACATCAGAATTCGGACGCGTATCCTGATAAAAATAAGTGTTGCTGCATTTTTTCCTATCTGCAATGACACAGAAGAAGTATATAATAGGGTAAACAACTTATCCTTTTTTTCACAAGAGAAGTTGTTTTTTCCCGCAAAGAGAGTTTTTCAGTGGGGTTCAATGGTTGTTTTAAAAAAACAAAACAAAAAGCAAATCACACATTTCGTTGCTTGTGAGTTGGAGAAGTTGTTTATCCATATATATAACGGCAGAGCCAAAGACGAAATTATGATATAAATTTTTTCTTTAAAAGTATAATTATTTATATGAAAAAAATAAAAATTGTATTTATAAATAAAGGTTTGTACAGATTTGGAAGAGGACAAGCATTAAATATACAATTAAAAAATTAGAAATAATGTTCGATTTCTATAAATTTGAAAGGAGACAAATATCCCTATTAGTCCCTCCTTCGCTTCGCCACTCGTTATATATTGGCATTTTGATCCACTTCAATTTCTTCGTTAATTAAAAGTTCTAGTGGGGTAGACATAAATAGTTAAGAATTAGACTCATATCCTACAAAAACGTAAAATATTAGTTTCTAATCATACTTAAACTTTTATGTATTACAAGAAAAACTCGTTTTGCATTGTTAATAACAATCAATTGCACTTTTTTTTCTGCAACTTATCAATTCTCTTGTATAAAAACGCATTCGATTTAGCATTGTTGATTTTACCTTTTCCTTAACTTAAAATTTAATTAAAGGGTATGTGGTTATACTTACAACATCTTTTTCCTTTACAATTATTTTTATGATTGTTGGATCAAAATCAATCAATTGTTATTATCTGATTTTGATTCAATAACCATACAAATGATTCTAGGAGGTTGTAAGAAAAAGAGATGTCATAAGTATAATCTCCCTTTTAATTAATTAATTTCACTGATAATAAAAAATGATCAATAATAAACCTTTGTAGTTATTATTATAATCGCATTTAAAATTTACTATGCTATTAGAAAAGTTATAAATTGCACTAAGTATTAGGTTCTGATATTATTATTATTTTTTATAGCCAGGTTCTGATATATAATAATGCAATTAGAGATAAATTTTATATTCTAACACACATAAAAGTATGTGGGATCCATATTATTATTATTATTATTTTCTCCTCACATGAGCTCCACAAACTTTTAATTATATATAAAATTTTAGGAAATGATCCTTTAAAAAAGTAAAAATTGAATGTCTAAAATTACTAGGTATATGACAACCCACACTCCGAATAATTAACTTTTTTTGAATATAAGTAAAAATTGAACATGTAATTTAATACAACCTATACAAACCTCTCACCACTAAATGAATTCTAGTGGCTTGAATAATAATTAACTTTATACTTTAGAAAGTCTGAAAAATATATATCGAAAGATTAAATTAATAATAATAACCATTTCAAATAATAATAACCATAATAATAATAATAACCATTTGATATATGTTGATTAGTTCAGTGTTATTATCGTTTTCCCGTTGTCTTCATTATTGATAAAAGCCCAGTTAAACGGCTACCTCGTGTGATTCTATAAAAGTGGAAAGTGTTCAATCTTTCGTTTTCTACTCACATATGACACCTTTCATTTGATTCATGCCTATGTTATTACGGATGCTGAGGCCGGCTCTCACAAGTAATGCAAAATTCCACTTGATGTTACCGTCACATGACTATGTAACATTGTTCAAATTTCTATGTTGTCATAATTGTCTTGGGCCCAACTTTGAATGATGGAAGCCCAGTCCTTATCGAAGAAATGCCCCGTCGTGATAGTGTAACGAGAAAAGTCAGTTAGCAAAGCAGTTGGAAGGTGATTATTTTGGAATTAATTGAACAATATAATATCATCTAATATTATATCGATTTTTATATGGAAAATATGTTTATTTTATTATAGAAGATAATTTTATCTCATACAAGATATAAAAAGTGAGCGTAATTCACTTTTTTATTTCTCTATCTTTTCTTTAACGGGCATCACCCATTTTTTGTATGTGTTACATTAAATAAATTATCCCATGCAATTTGAAAAACATATTCTTCTTTCTCTATATACACTAATTAGACCTTTTATATTTACACAAGATATCGACCCTTAATTCTACTTAGTTGAAATTCATTTCAGTAATTAAATGTGTAGGTAATTCAGAAGAACGCGTCTTTAAAATAAAAATTCGTTGGAAATTTGCAACTCATGTAAGCAAAGATAACCTTATTCTGAAACTAGAAATTGATACAATACTTTTTTTTTATTGGGTAAAATGATATAATACTTTAACTTACCCCTGAACTTTGTTCGATCATAAAAAAGAAGAAAAAATATTTTTTGATGTTATTAGAGAAAGTATTTCTCATGTCACTTATACATCCATTTATGTGCTTTTTTTTTATTTATTAATAGTAGAACTCACCTAAAACATGAGTGTATAGGAAAATTTCTCCTCTTATTGTGAAAGGAGAAAAACAAAGCAAAAAAAAAAAAAAAAAAAACAACCGTTTGAAGCATAAACTGAAATTGAGAATAGTATCAGGCCAGGAAACACGATCCTTAACCATAAAGCACTCAACCTTGTGCGATAGTATTATGGCATGATAGCTCCTTTTAATCATTTTTGTTTTGTTCTTACAATAGTTATCACAGGGGTCCGTGAATCCAAATGATATATATCGCCAAGTAACATGACAAATAGAAAATTAAATATACCAGACATGCTAGTAAAGATACAGTCATATACTTCAATAATAGCATAAATAAGTATGTATAATCAAACCTGATTTATTAATTTGTAATTGGAAAAAGTTCAAATATTCCCATATGTTTTGTCTTTGAAATATCTTTATTTATTTTTTATCATTTATACTCTTATGTTTTTTTCTATTCAAGTCCCCCTTAACAGTGTTAGAAACTTAATTGATATATTTATTTTACCCTTCTTATAAAAAGAGTCAAATGTCTAAGGTTAAAGCTATAAATTTACTTGATGAACTTATCCCACATTTTTTTCTTGAAAAGAATCAAATGACTAAGGCCTAAACTATATATTTACAAATAAGAGAGAGAGTAAGATATCAAATGGTAGAGGCATCAAATATTATTTTATAATAATTCTTAATACATATTTTTTTAAATAATTATTCTATTTATACACAGCCAACGCATGATAGCCAAACTTTTTCACATAAAATAGAGTTGTAAATCTGGTTTATTTCACAGGATAAGTTATTTTATCTATATTTTTTCATGCCTACCTCACTTACCACTCTCAAACACTGTTAGATCATGATTTTAACTAACATTTATCATTTCTCTCTACTCTTGATATTTTGATCTAACAATATTGGATAGTGGTATATAAGGTGGGCATGAAAAAAAGTTAAGTAAAATAATATATCATTTATTTCACATCAAACAGACTTATAATAAAGTTGCTCTAAAAAATTTAGTATGGTGACAAATATTTGAAATGAATCTTACACTAGTTTTATGTTCAATTAGTTTCAAAATAAATAATAACAAGAATAAAATCTTATTCATATAGCATATTTGAAGATTGAGCAATATAATAGAAGTTACTCAAATGAAAAATAACTGTCCAATCAACTACTCTGGTAAATTCAAAAACAGTTATGCAAATATTATTATATCAATATTGCAGATATAAAATACCAATTCTAATTAATAACAAAGCTAATATTTTAATTGAACCAAGCCAGAACCGATTATTATCACTTAGCACAATCAAGAGACGGAACCATGCAAGTTTCCGTAAAAAAAAATTATGTATGAAACAATGATGCTATTTTATGAGCACACAGACCTAATCTAAGATTACGAATGAAACAATGTTGGAAATATATCTGTATCAACTAATTCTAGAAAATAAATTTCATCATAGAGGAGGTAAGAAAGAAAATTTATTACTTATTGTAGGCACTTCATAAATTTTGCTGAAAAAAGAAATTATGTATTGTAAGGAACCTTTGCAAAACTTAGGGGGGGAAATGACACACAAGGTAGCTGAAGTCTGAAGTGTATTTTTTAAGAAGAGTAAAATAATACTGTTCGGGAGAAAATTAGATGGAAAAAATTATAGAAGTGTAAATGATAAAAAAACAGAGATATAAATAATTCAAAGGAGAATCAGTATTTAAACTTTGAGATTAATATTTCTCGTATTATAAGAAATATTTTATCTCTTACACACGAATAAAATTATATGTGGTCCATGTTTTCTTTTTTTTCTTTTCTTCTCACATGGTCACATATGAGTTTTATATACTTTTACATATGTGCAAGAAATAAAATTATCTCTTACAAAATGAAAAACATTCATCTCTTAAACTTTTCCGTTTTTAATTTGAAATCCATTAAGTAGTTGCTTTCGGAGTTTGAACAGTGAGATTAAATAAGTCTAATGACGCTTACCAAAAAAAATAAAATAAGTCTAATGACAAATTGATATCTGAATATAATTATTTTAATTTAAATGGGCAATTGGCTACATTCTTTTAGTCAATTAAAAATATCTAAAATACAACTCAAATGACAAATTGCCTAGACGTGATCATCAAGGGAAAGTTTGGACTTTGGACCACCTTTTTGGACTTTGGTTGTAGGGGCGGTTGGAAGCCAAAAATATGCTCGTCAAATCTCTGTGAACGAAAACGATAAAGTGAGACCCGTGGAATTTGAAATCACATTAACACCTCAGCACCTCTCTTGTTTTTTTAATGTACTTGATCAACATATGAGTGAGATTCCAACAGAGTCGTCCAAACACCATCACCGGCTCGAAGTTAAAAGTCACCTAAAATTATTGCTAATAGTCTTGTAACTTCAAATTGATCTTGACTAAGGTGTTTAAGATTTATGCATAATATAAGTCACTAAAATTGGTACAGTGATGAAGGATTTGAGTAAGTTGTGTTAAATTATGTATTCAATTTCTACTTATATTAAAAAAAAAAAACAAAGTTTAGGCATAATATTTGCATAACAAGTGATTTGGGTATGACGTAAATTAATGTTGACGGTTTATCTTCTTATGGACTCCCATTTTGTCTCTCCATTATCTGCAGTTCAGAAGTTTTTTTTTTATAAAAAAAGACAACAAAATTAAAAAATACTCATAGGAACTGGGGCATTCTAAAACAATTTAGGGAGATGTGAAATAATATTCCTGTCTGTCTTAGGAAGAAACCTTATTATATTACGTTTTATTCTAAAACTTTGAGACATTAGATTATTGATTAGTAAATGGGTCAATTAGTATTATTCCTTTTAGTTCATCTACACCTTTTAAAATTGTTTTTTTTTTGTTATCAAAAAAAAAATAAAATTGTTTTTTAATTTTTATTTTTGTAATTAACATAAGTGATTTCAAAATCAAGCTTGTTTATATTTATAATTTTTATATTATTGTCTATTCATGTTTCTTATTAATTGCTATTGATTTTTTTGTCTCTTTAAACAAAAATTTCAATATTTTTTAAAAGGGAAAAATGTTTCTGCAGTTAATGCAGATAAGTTATCTGCATTTATTCTCAAAACGACGTCGTTTTGATATTGAAATCTTTAAAAATTATAAACATAAAGACTATTATAACCCTGAAATAAATTAAAATTATAAAAATATCATGATTTTCGCCCCAAAACGACGTCGTATTGGGCTTACTGCAGATAACTTATCTGCAGTAACTGCATAAAAAGCGAACCCTTTTTAAAATATCTTATATAATAATATTATTTTTCATAAAATAAAAATAAATCTCATTTTTAAATTAATTTTGAAAAAGAAAAAGGAAAAAGATTACCAACATTCATCACTTTCATTTTCCCTCTCTCTCCTCCCATAGTCGCTTCTCTCTCTCTCTCCCTTTCCACTCTCTCTCTTGCTCGCCCCTACCTTCTACCAAGCTTAGAATTTTACTTATTACTTTGGTAAATCAAGGTAAGAATTAGTCAATGGTTGGGGGTTTCTTGATAAGAACATAAATGAGTTAAAGTTTAATATTGAGTATATGGAGTATTCACCACCAAAATAAATATATTTTCGTAAGCTTTGATTTTGGCAAAGACTGCATTGTTACTGCAATATTTTTTTTTATTAGCATTGGTAAAGTAACATATATTGAAGCAGCAAGACTATAGCTTCAGTTTTCTCCACGCTCAAGTCCAAATGGCAAGGGATATGACAATTGATTTCTCAGATTGATTAGAGAGGAAAACTTTCATTTGGAGTCTTAAGTTTGGGGAAATCATATATAAAGTAATTTTTAGGATTTTTAATGGCTTCACCCTAATAATGTTCCACCATGATTCAAGGGAATCATGGTTTATTCTTGCATTTAAAGTGATTGTGGCATTTATGAGATAATGTCATTATGTATATATGCATGAGTAATGAGCAATGCTTCGTACTATGTGTTGGAAATAAAATATTGGAAATCGACAATCACACACAAATCGAAAAATAAAAGAGAAGAAAGAATTTTGACACAGCGATGTACCCTAATTCATCCAATGTAGGCTACATCCAGCTTGTCTGTACTATATTCACCTCACCACCACTCGTTACTATGAACCCCTCTGGTTGCTTCATGTAAATAACCTCCTCCAAATCACCATGAAGGAAAGTCGTCTTCACATCTAGCTGCTCCTCCTCTAGGTCATATGCAGCTGCTACATACAAAATCAGCCTTATGAAATTTAATTTTGCAACAGGTGAAAATATTTCACCATAATCAACCCCTTCTGTCTGTGAATATCCCTTTTGCAACCAACTGAGCCTTGTAATGCTCAATCTCCCCATTGGCACCAACATTTTTCTTGAACACTCACTTGCAACCAATCGCCTTTTGGTCTGAAGGTAGTTTCTCTAAACTCCAAGTTTGATTTTTCATCAGAGACTTCATCTCATCTTTTATGGCTTCTTCTCACTATTTGGCATCTTTCGAGTTCCTAGCTTGTCTTACAGTGATTGGATCATCACCTGTAATATTCAGGGCACAACTATTATCACTAGCACAGAGAATATAGTTTTCATGTGTATACCTCTCATATGGTCTTCTTTCCCTTGTGGACCTTCTTAGCATTAGTGCTTCAACTTCAGACTCAGTTTCAGAATCTTCATCTTCATCCTCATTAGATTCAGCAGCTTCAGAATTTAAACTTTCCACTCCAACCTGTGAGTTTACTGCATTATCTTTCAAACCCACGTCTAACTCCACAGTTTGGGGCTCTTCAGGAGCTAGTCTGCAAGGTGAATAAATCTTTGTATGACCTAAAGTAGTCCCTCAGGATGTGGTACATGAAGTTCGAAACTTATGTGGTGAAGCTGTGGGCAGGTGGGGGGGGGTGTCAACAGAAAGGCAGTCGAGGTCTCGTTCCCAAGTGAGTGGGTGGGGGTCTGAGGGGCAGCATCCCCAGGCCTGTAGATGCTAGGTATTGTTGTGGGCCTCTGATCTATTATATTTTTTCTTTTGCTTAGTAGTTTGGGTTTGGGCCCATGAATAGCTGTTGTTAGGATTTTCTAATCTTATTTATATTCTCCTTGTAAACGAGTGACTTGTAACAAGTGATGGTGAGATGAATATAATATAGAAAAGCTGGACGTAGCCTACATTCGGTGATTACTTAAAATTTTTAGCTTAAAAGTTATTTAAAATCACATATTTCAAGAAAACTCTCTATCTCTATAGCTTTTTATTTCAAAAGAAAGCACACAATTCAAAAAAATCTGATAAGAGCTTAAAAAAACTCCTACTTAAAATTTTGGCTTTTAGTTTTTTTCTTCATTATAAGAGCTTTTATCAAAACCTATCTACCCTAACTTTTGCTTATAAATAACTTCTATCTTAAAAAAAAAGGAGTTTTAAAAGGATCAAAGAGGCACTTGAGCCGAGCACTACCAGCTTGTGATATGCATGCATGATATCCTCAGCATAATTGAATGATTATGTTGCGATTGGACTTTGGACTAGGTTGTTGCTGCTGTGGCAACTGTAGTATTATATTAGCTAGGTTGCTGTTGTTGATTCTGTGCATGCTTTTAGGAAGACGAAGAAGAGGACCCACTAGAAATACTGTTATTATGATGTGATTGAGAAGAATAGAAAGACCCATTGAACATGTGCTGGTATTGGAAATGGGTGTAACCATTATTCTGCAAGATAGCTAACTAAGTATTGGGTTTCATTGCCCGACATGTTTGGATAGCTGAAACTCATTGTTGGGCGGGGCTGAAGCTGAATTGAATGTACAAGATGGTGCTCTGTTGTGCAAAGCTTAAGGTAAAGAAACACAAGAAATGAGAAAATGAAAAGCAAGGACGCAAACCTCCATCCTTCCTTTTTCTCTCATTCGGCTGCATTATGAAAAAAAAAAAACAAAGCTCCCATTTCATCCTATTCTTGGCAACATCAAAGTGACGTATCTCTGCGGGATGATGGTAGCTTAGTTGAAGTCGAGAATTGGATAGATGGAGGTGAGTTTATGTATTCGATCCTCTTTATATCGTCTTTGGAGGGGTTTAAAATCTTATTTCTGGACCCGCCAGATATGGAACTAAATGTGAAATGATGAACTAATTGAAATATTTAAAAAAAAGTGAGGTATCTCTTCTTTTTTTTATCTTCTCTGTCCTTATTATTTTTCATTATTAACCACTTATTGCTATTTAATTTATTTTTTACATGGTACATGCATTAATTGGCGACCCATGCTCCTTAAATAGAAAAAGGAATCCTTTCTCGGTCTTTTAGGACCTGTTTGGATGAATTTTTTTTCTCGAAAAGTAATTTTTTTTAAGGAAAAAAAGCACTTCTTATAAAAATTTGTTTGGATAGGAGTTTTTAAAAAAAGTAAAAATCATAAAAAAATAAAAAATCTACTTTTTTTTAAGCTAAAAATTTAGCTTCTAAAGAGAATAGAAGTCAAAAGCCAAATATTTTTATAAAAAAAATATTTTTTGAAAAATCTAAACAACTTTAACTTTTGTTAAAAGCATTTCTAAAATAAGTAAGGCATAAAAAATACTTTTTTTAGGTCATCCAAACAGACTCTTAGTAAATGATTGTTGGGTTTATAGATTTTGGATCTCTGGATCCTCTCTCGTGTGAAAACAAACATGACATGGTCATGTGGAAAATTATAAACATACAAAGGTTGGATCAATGGTAATAAAGGAAGAAAGAAAAAAATTGAAATAGGTATTATAAAATCATAACTGTTGATTCACCTTTGTATGGTTGTGATCTTTCCACATAACCACATAAAATCATCTCCATAGTTTTTTTACCCATATAATTTTTGTTCATATAATTTTCATATTCATTTATTGTGTTATCATTATTGTTATTTTAAATGGTTGATTTTGTGCCAATTTGAAAAAAAAATAATTTTTTTTTCTCAACCTTAGTCTTAGGGGTGTCAAAAAAGGTTATGCCATGTGGGTCAACCCGTAGGACACCACGAATTTGTGTTCGGGTTGACTCGCAAAAAATTCGTGTTGGGAAAATTGACACACAAAAAATTTGTCACATCGCGTGTCAACACGAATTTGACCTATATTTTTTAATTTGTCTTAAAAAAATTTAATTTTGACCCTTTTTTTTAAAATTTTTTGGTCAATTATCGTTTTGACCCATAATTTGCGTGTCATATCATATCAACTCGCAAAAATTCGTATTATATGTGTGTTGAAGATTCTGACACAAATAAAAAATAGTGTCGTGTTCGTGTTGTGTGTATTCATATCGTGTCGACCCATTTTAACACCCCTGCTTTGTCCCTTACTATTGTTCTCATTATTCATAACGTATATCTTATTCTTATTATTATTGTCATTTTTAGTTGATCATGTTTCTACATTTAATTATTCATTCTTTTATTGTTATTAGCACATTTGCTTAATGATATTATTAGAATATTATTTTTGGTTACTCATTTTGTTCCATTTTAGAAAAAGTTTAAAATGTCTTTTATTTCTTAACAATAAAATAAGGTGAAGTGAGTTCAAATAACTTGGTAAATCCGTAAATTTATTTAGGGTCATTTTAGTTGTAATAATTTGGTGACGGCAAGTAATTTAAATTTTACCATTCTCTTATTATAACTTTTTATTAATTGAAAATAATAATAATCTAAATATTAAAAAAAATTATTAAAAGTGGTGAATTGGTGATTGGGCTTTAACGGCATATTAACCTCATATATTTTGTTTAGGGTCATGTTAACTATAAAAGGTTGATGATCTAAAATTTATTTAAATTTATCAAAAAAATAGCAATTAAAACATAAAAAAATTAATTTTTTTATTATGAACAAATGACTTAGCTATGACGCTTGCTAATTCCATGATTTGCTACAATTTTGTTATCTAAAGTGTTCAAATATAATGACTCCTTTGAGATAAAATTATATTTTTAAAAAAAATTGATTTAACTAACTAATAAATGTTTTAGGAATAACACTGCTTTCCTCGTTCCACCAGATAATATATCGGAGCTGAATCATTTCTGTTAAGAAAAAGTAAAAAATTTATAATTTAGTTTTTTTCTTTTAAAAAATCTTTTTATTCATTTCATTTTATTTGTGATAAACAAATATTTTAAATTTACTAATAACATGCACCAGTGTTTTAAAATCCTGCCCCATCCTGGGTCGACCTCGCTAGGGATGTTAACGAGTCGAGCCGAGCTTTGGTCTTAAAAGGCTAAACCTGTATTTAAATGTGTCAGCCTGACCAATCAATCTTGTTACCCTTTACCTGTTATAAATATAACTATCGGCCTGTGGTCTGACTTATTTACAAAAAATAAAAACCTTGTTTGGCCTGTTTAAAAAAAATAAGACAACAAAAATTTATCCAAACAGAATATACAATCAACAACCTTAGTAATTCTATAAATATTCATAAATTCAATTTATATCCAAACAACATAATATAGAACAAAATCATTCAAAAAGTCTGTTTAACCAATAAAATAAGATGAAATGGATTGAGGAGAAAGAGAAGGCTATTACAAGTAGTATAAAAAATATAAAAAATAATATACTATGCCAGCCTAAGAGACTTTAAGGCCGAGCTTTTGAATTGGAGCTTGAGGCCTTTTTATTAAACGAGCTTTTATACAAGGCCAAGCCTGGTGCCAATAACCAATTTTAGACATGTAAGCTCAGGTCTTCACGAGCCGAGCCAAATGTCCCTGGTTTGTTTAGCACCCCTAGACCCCGCCATATCACTGGCCCCTCTCTCTGAGAGTTGGGGTCATCAGTTAGACCCTGAATACACGTTGATCGCTCTGACCCCCGAAATCCCCCGGTTGAACCCGTGACTCCTAAGTCAGAGGATGTCACTGCATTTTTTTTAAAAAAAAATTCACACGAAAGGACTTCGTTTGGTGTGTAAAAAAACTTGTTGCTGCCAAGATCTAGAACTAGAGCTGAAATCTGAATCGTTCTTCTTCTTCTCTTCTAATTTTCTCTCTCAGACCTAGACCCAGACTCAATCTCCCTGATCCGGTGATCCCCTCCACTATGATGGTGGTTCCTCCTATCCTCTTGGGTCTTCTTTCCCCCTGTCATCTGCCTTGCTGGTGCTTCTCTCCCCACAGTTGATTCGTCGTGTTACCGCCTCTCCTCCGGCGTTTTCTTTTAGGTAATAGATCTCCTTTCACATGCTGTTATAGGTGTGTGAGAATAACAAGGAGGGCTTGGGTTTAACGATATAACTTTTCATTAACTCCACTGGAATATGTGTTTTATACTTTGATAGTTTGATACTTTAATTAGCTTGTGTAGTATTGACTTGTGGATGTAATTGGTTGAATTATGTTAAGTATATTTTGAATCTTTGATGATTGGTGATTTGAATATTTTGAATTTTTAATATAGGATATATATTTATATTTTCTTAATGTATAAAATCGGGTCAACGAATTGACCCCGTGACTTCCCGATTGAACTTGTTACCCCTGATCTCGGCCGAGTCGATGGCCGAACTTAGTTTTTAAACACTAATATGCACAATGAATTAAGATAATTATTTTAAATGAATGTATCATGGGTGTGAGCTTTCGCCATTCCCTATGTATAATAGATTCCCGAACTATGACTTAAAATTTTGAAGATCAACCAACAAAGCCTGGTACTGTTGGTAGATAGCTAGGTCTCTTAAACATATTGACAGTGGTTCGATTCCTGGCCGTGCATATGAAAAATGTTTTGTTGGTAGAGGCAAAATCCACTTTGGTGATCTCTATGCTTCGATAGGATTAAACTTTGACTGTCGGCTGAGGGATACCTTAAGGAAACTCAAAAAAAAAAAAATTGAAGATCAATTTGCTTAAAAAAAATTCCCAATTTTTTCTAAATCAAATAAAATTGGTGGCAATTTTATGTTTCATTTATTTATTTTTTAACTTTTTGGGTCATTACATCACTATTTTAGTTATATTACTCAAATACAAGGTCAACAAGAATATTTAAATTTTGAAATGTCAAAATTGAGTTATAAAAATGATTATAATTATATATTAGCTTCATAATACATTTAGTGACAAAATTAAGGACTTTTTGACCCTTTTGCCCTTCATTAAATAATTAATAATCATTTTACCCTTTACCCAGAACTATCTACCAATCTACCCCTCTTTAATCGATTAACTTGACGATTTAATCGATTAAATGGTCAAAATAGACAAAAATGGTTGACTTGAAGATTTAATCGATTAAATCTTCAAGTTAATCGATTAAATCTTCATATCAAATTGTCACAAAAATCAAACATTCCTTTTAGACTTCCAGAAGCAGATTTACAACAAAAATGCAAGAGCATATTCCACTTAAATGATTTCTATATGCTGCTTTAACAATTACCAAAAAAAGAAAAAAAGACAGGGATTCTCAGCTTCGAGTTAGTCTTCCATGATCAATTGGTTTTGTTTGGATGTAATGTAATGAACCATGAGCAAAAAGAAATACCTTGTTAAAGAAACACGACAATCTTGCGTTAGGATTTTCAAGCCGATAACACTTAGAATCACCCAAAGCCATTTCCACAGCATTCTACAAAAAAAAGAAAAAAAATGATGTAACTCACTCACTGAATCACTTAGAACCAGACAAAAAATACATATTAGGTTTTGAAAGATGAAAGGGATGACCCTAAAAATGGTGTCTGGAAGGCCACATATACCCAAGAGAAGCGATGAACTAACAGTAGCAGCAGTTGGAGGAAACCTGTAGTGAAGGTTCGTTTATTAGATCAAACATTAATTCAAATTCACTATTTATAGGGGAAGAAGGAAGAAAAGCAATGATACTCCTGGAAATCATCGAATTCTAAAAGGAATGTTTGGTTTTTGTGACCAGTTGTTGCAAATCTGCTTCTGGAAGTCTAAAAGGAATGTTTGGTTTTTGTGACAAGTTGATATGAAGATTTAATCGATTAACTTGAAGATTTAATCGATTAAATCTTCAAGTCAACCATTTTTGCCTATTTTAACCATTTAATTGATTAAATCTTCAAGTTAATCGATTAAAGAAGGGCTGATTGGTAGATAGTTCTGGGTAAGGAGCAAAATGATTATTAATTATTTAATAAAGGGCAAAAGGGTCAAAAAGCCCCAAATTAAGATGAGAGTAAAGCCTCTTTTGGATTCTTAATAAAAAAATACAATCTCCACTTTAGTCCTTTATAAAAAAAAATAGTCTCGAGATCCTTAAGAAATTCAAAGTGGACTCATTTAGTTGAAACTGTAATCCCTCATAAATTCAAAAAAGACCCACATTAGTCCCTTATAAAGACTAAAATTGGTCCACTTTGAATTTCATAGAGACTAGGCAACTAATTTTTTTTTTATAAGAGATTAAAATGAGAACTGTATTTTTTATTAGAGACGTAAGACTTTACTATTAAGATGAAGTGATATCTTTTACACATGTTTAATATCTTCGTAGCCTGTAAGGAGTAGATGAGGTCATTCTCAAATGATAGCCAATTTATGGATATTTCTATTTCATGTATTATAAATATGTGTTTTGTCTCATATAATAGCTACACCTTTTGTCCCATAAATTATAATCTCGACTTTTAATATTGTTTGTATATATATATTTCTGTAATTAAGTATTTTCATATATTTAATTCTATTTTATGTTTTTTTTTTTATTTAGGTGGGTTGATCCACCGGCCCACAATATTAAATGGCCAATTAATATTTCAACTCACACTACTCTCTTTCTCATCTTTAGACGGCCACAAAAAGTATCAAATAATTTACAAGAAATGTAAGAATGCAATCCCAACCCAACAATGGCTTTATCAACAAGTTTAAGTAGCAATATGGAACTCATCACTCGACAGTGTATGAGCTTTCCATTCTCACAAATCACAATAAACCAGAGTCCAATTTACAGTGTAATTTACTAATTTGTAATTTGAACTGCTTTATGCGGTTGCTTTCGGAGTTTGGACAATGAGATTAAACAAATCTAATGACAAATTGGTATTTGGCTTTAATTATTTTATTCTAAATGGATACATTCTTTCAGTCAATTAAAAATTATATTAAAATACAGCCTAAATGACAAATTGCCTAGACGTGGTCATCAAGCAAATGGTTGGATTTTGGACCACCGTTTTGGTCGTGTGGCTGTTGGAAGCCGAAAACATCCTTATCAATATGTGTGAACGAAAATGTTATGTAAATCAAAATGCTAAGTGAGGCCCGTTGAATTTGAATCAAAATTACTAGGTCAACAAAGGAGTGATATTCCAACTGAGTTGTCCCTACACCATCACAGGCTTGATAAAGTCACAAAATTTGTTTTGCCAAAAGCCTTGTACTTCAATTCATGTTGATTAACGTGATTAAGGTTTAGGTATAATATTTAAATAAAAAATATTTGGGTATGATGTAACTAAATGTTGATGGTTTATGTGGAGCTCTGAAGTAACAAAAATAAAAAAAGGAAAAAGAAAAAATACTCATAGAGAGTGTTTGGTAGGAAGATTCTATTTGGGATGTCTGATAAAGTGAGAATGGGTATTCCAAAATACCATGTTTAATAGCCTTTTTAAAAAAAAATTCTGGGATAATTAGATAACTAAGATTCGATTTCATGTGTAATCTTGGACCAAAATTTGAAACAAAAATGCCACGGAGAAGGTGGTATAGTGACTTCCCTAGGTAAATGAAAAGTAGATGTAAATTTTGTGTCAAAAATAGGCTGGTGTGTAAAAAAACTGGTTCACTTGCTCTACCTTTGACCTGACCCTGACCTGATCCATAAATACCTTTTTTTTGAACTGGTTTAAATACTGACTCACTTTTATTTGGGTCAGTTTTAGACCTGACTTGTTTTAATAATGACTCATTGACCCAAAACTTGACCACACCCATTATGTGAAAACAAAAAGAAAAAGAAAATCACAATTACATTAAAAGAAAATTTTTAACGTAAAACAATTATGTCAAAATTTTTTATGGAAAACATTTCTATCAAAATTTTTCGCAAATTTTTTTGACGAAAAATATTTTCATCTAAATTTGTGACTAAAAACATTTATGTAAAAAAAATTGATGGAAAAATTATTTTATCAAATTTTTTTACGGAATCTAAATTTCGTCAAAATATTTTACAAAAAAACATATTCATCAAAAATTTCGACGAAACACATTTCCATCGAAATTTTTTGACGAAAAAAAGTTCATCAAAATTTTTACAGAATTCAAATTTGGGCGAAAGTTTTTGACGGAAACATTTTTATTAAACTTTTTGTCAAAAAAAAAGTTTCGTCGAAATTTTTAGCGAACACGTTTCCATCGAAAATTTCCGACTAAATGTTTTTGTCAAATTTTTTGATAAAAAATAATTCCATCAAAATTTTCAATGGAATACATTTCTGTCAAAAAATTTTAACAAAAAATATTTCGATAAAAATTTTGACGGAAAAAAATTCTGTCAAAATTCTTTGGAGAATCTAAATTTCGTCGAAAGTTTCGAATGAAACATTTCCCTCAAAACAATTTCGGTCAAAATTTTCGTCAGAACACATTCCCATCGAAATTTTGAACGAAAAATATTCCGTCAAAATTTTTGATGGAATTCTTTTTTCGTTTAAAACATTTGATGGAGGAAATCATTTTCGTTAAAACTTTCGACGGAAACTAAATTTCGATAGAAAATTTATTTTTGTAAAAATTTTCATTAGAGAAAAAATTCCGTCACTTTTCGACAAAAAGTATTCCGACGAAAAAATAATTTTGTGTCGAAATTTTCGTCGTTTGCAACGTAAAAATTTCGACGAAATTTTGTGACGAAACCAAGTCAAAAACAGGTCAGGTCAGATTTGACCTACCTCAGAAACCAAGTCAGACCCACTTTAGAAACTAAGTCAGGTCAGATCCGACCCGGTTCTGAACTAGTTCAAAAAAATTCAAACTAAATCAAACCTGACTTGGATCAAATTAAAGCGGGTCGGGTCAAAATACCTAACCTATAAAAACCAAGTTGCGTCGTTACCCATGCACAACCCTAGCCTTGAGTAACCTAACGCTGCAACACTGCTTCTGGTCTTCTTGCACTCGTCGAAAACAGGAGATTCATAGCTTGATGTTTGACACTTGGCCCTGTCTTTCTTCTTTCTAAAATTGAGCTTCAAGATGTTAAATTCAAGTAGAACTCCTCTCAAGTTAGCTCTGAACGAAGGAAAATATATGCAATTAACTGGGATATCAAGCATTTTTGCAGATCCGAGTCGGTTACACTGGAAGCCATTGGTATAGTTCTCATTTCCTTCGATAGAGCGTATTAAACTCTTACCAAATATGGGGTTATATTTATAATTTTAACTTATTTTTTCAGTAATATTTTACCTTCAACCAAACATAGACTCAGAAAATTCAAATCAATTTCTCCAGTAATATTTCGGCCTACCAAATAATTTTTTTTTAACTTTCTTAGAAAACTCACATCCTCACCATTTCTTTAGTAATTGTATTTTTTTGATAATTTTTTTTTTCTCTACCAAACGTCCCATAGGATCGGAGGAGTCCAACAAATTAAGGGAGATATGCAATAACAACTCTTGAGGGATATTAAGGGAGATATGCAATAACAAAAATAAAAACACTTTACAATATTATGTTTTAACCTAAATAACCATGTTAACACGTAGAGTATAATTTTAACATTAATTTACTTCATGGACCAGTTATCACCCTTAATTGCATATTCATTGAAAATATCCTTTCATTATTAAATCTCTCTCCGCCTTTTCCCTAGAAATTCCAAATTGACAAATATGGTATTCTATCAAATTGAATATAGGCCGAAAATATCCTTTCGTTATTAAATTTCGATGCAAATCTCTCTCTGCCTTTTGTCCAAAATTTCTAAATAGACAAATATAGTCGTCAGTAGTAATTTTCGTTCCTGACACAATTTTCCACGCACACTTTAGACTAATTGGTCATCCCCGTCTGTTTCTCGTATAGTGAGGAAAAGAAGGAAAAAAACAATAACCAAACCAACCCCACACAACAAAAGCCTCAAGGCCTCATAAAACTCACCCATTGCATGCACCGAGGGGATAATGTGGTGTCTCCTATTGAAAATGCCAATTCTTGTTCATGCTTTCCAAACCAAAAGTTATACAACCGAATAATAGAATATTTTTTATGATATAGTTACTGTTGCACTACGTTAATTTGATGTATCTTGAATTGACAACATTATAAATGGTATAATTTTATACATTTGATGTTTGATCCGAAATTGTGATTAACCCTTTATACATTTGTTGTTAGGGTTTCATAATAATAAGTACTTTGATGTTTAACCCTTTATTTATAGAGATGTTTATTTAACATTGTTGTATGACCGAGCTATCTAGATATCCAGGATACCAAACTCAACCCCTATTCCAAGACTTTAACATTGAAGATGAACCAATTGATGATGATCATGATGTTCACAGTGATCAACAAGACAAATGAATTTTGTATTTGATTTGAACTTGTGTATATTTCATTGATAGACATATATCCTACCTTTCACATTTTAATTAATTTGTATATATGATATGGACCTGTGTACATTGTACTGTTTTTATTATGTATGATGATATTTTGGATTGTATGTTTGTTTATCATGTACTTATCATTACATTTGTAGAATTTCTCAGGTAAAACTAAATTATTTATTAAAAAAATTGTCAATATTTTCCACAGACCAGCAATTCCCTAAAAAATAACAACTAGTCAGAAACTACAACAGAATGTTAATCTAAATTCCGTCGAAACTTGTGACAATAGTTTCGGATGGAATTGTTTATAAAATTTGAGAAAAATATTTGTCATTTTAAACGACACAATTTTGTATTATTTTTAATAAAATTACGTTGTTTTGGTGTGTGTTTATTTTGTATATATTTTTGTTACATTTTCCTTTTGTATAAAATTAGGAAGAAAAAGAAGGGGAAGTATATACTTACCACAAAAAAAAATTGACAACCTTTACAACCAATCTAATCATCGTTGATTTCCGTCAATCTAACGGTTATAATTTATTGAAAATTATTGGGTCGTATTTATTAATTAATTATTAATTTCCATAAATTATAACCGTTAGATTGACGGAAATCAACGGTGATTAAGTTAGTTGTAAAAGTTATAATTTTTTTTGGTGGTAAGTATATTTTTTCCCGAAAAAGAAAGTGGAAAGAGAATGTAAAAAATATCAAAACGATTTAGTTTCATTAAAAATGACACAAAATTGTGTTATTTAAAATGACAAATCCATAAATTTTTGTTAAAAAATATAACCTCATTTTCAACGGAGTTACGATGGAATGTAATTCGACCGTTACGTATTCATCAAAACTTTTGAGAGTAATTTTCAACGGACATATACGGTGATTTCATTAAATTTTTTGATGAATTTGTTTAATAAATCATTAATGATCAATAGCAATTCTTCGACAAAAAATAAATATTTTTGACAGAATTTTTTTAAATTTAATTTTCGACAAAAACTAATTTCCATGGAAAAAAGAATTTCAATGACTATGAATGAAACGAAGTGGAGTCCGTCGAAAATTTCATAAAAGATATAGATTTTGACATAATTTTTATCAATATCAAAGGAAATTTCCTATCAAAAGAAGTGACTTTTCTAAGAAGGATGAGAAAAGAAAAGAAAGTCATAATTCTAAATTAGATTAGACTATATAATATAAAGCAAGACTACGTTTATAGGAAATTGAATTAGAAAAGTGCACAACCAATGTAGCCTTTCAGGTCGTCCGTGACCATGGAGACTAATATCCTGATAACATTTATGAGAACATGTAATTTCATGAAATATGTATGATCTTTTTAACTTTTTTTTATCCGTAAAGACATGGCATTGAACATTATATTTAATGTCAGATCGAAGGTTCACTACACTTTCTCTGCCCCTCAACTTTATGATTCTTTACGAAAATATTATTGATTGTGTAATTTTTTTAATAACTTTAATTTATACCAAATAATTACAAGTCTGTAACTTTTACTAATAACCTCGTAACCTTTTTTTATTATAAATCTATAACCTGTAATATGAATTTGATAATTTTATTTCCGTAAGTTTGTAATTTTTATTCCTCGCCCTTTTTTCTACTGTCCGTAATAATTCTTTATGAATTTGATATTTATCATTTTAAATGATATAAATTATGTCATTTTAGGAGAAAAATAGACACAAAAATAAAAATTATGGGAGAGAAAGTGAGTGGTTTTTTTAATTTAAAATTTAAATAAAAAATATTATTTTATATCTCTCTCTTTTAAAATGACATAATTTTATGTCATTTAAAATAACAAACACTTTTTCATTTTTTTTTATCTCTGCACGTTATTTTCATTACTTTTTTCCCTTTGACTATCTAACTCATATAATAGAAAATGCGACTCACATTACATGCAAAAAAATATATATTATAAGAATTTAAAATAGGTTGTTGTTTAAATGCAGTTGATAAAACTTGATAATAGACTGATAAAACTTGATTCAGTTGCTATGTTTTTAATTAATTCAATTTTAAATACAAATATTGTATTTTAATTAGTTTAAACGGAACGATGTAAATAACTAATCTTTTTTAAACAATATCATTACTTTAAAATATTTAAAAAAAATAAAAAGATATTAATTATTTTTATCTCTAATAGATAAAATACAAATACTATAATATTATTTTTATCTCTAATAGATAAAAAAAAATAATATTAATAAAACGGAGAAAGTTAATTAAGTGTATGTGGAAGTATATTACTTAATAATATTTAATGATTTTTTATTCGCATAAAATTAAAACTTAGGGAAATACTTTTTTTATGTTGTAGGAAAATTCTTATCTCATGTTGTAAAAATAAAATTATAAATGAGACTCACAACTAAGAGGAGAGAGAAAAAAAAATAGGACCTAACTCTTTTTTTGTGTGTAGAAGAGTTGTTTATCTCGTGTAAAATGAGATAAACATAACCCTAAAACTTAATATATGAAACAAAATAATTAATATAAAAGTTGTAGGAGACAATTACAAGCAGAAAAATACAAATATCAAATTATTGTAAATGAATTATTGATTGAGCACAGTTTTCACTGTCTGCTGTTTCACTTTTCAAATATTTTTTCGAGAATCGGAGTATCAATTCAGTCTGTTGAGTCCTGAATCCTGATTAACTAATAAATCAGAGTTTAAAACTCTTTTGTTGGATATCAGAAATTTGAGTTTGAAGTTCATTTCATTGTTTTCTCTTTCAAGTTTCAATACCCACACCAGAGTGTGTGTTTCCTTTTTAGTTTTCCTCTAAACCTTCCAAGCTCACACCTTTTTCCTATAAAATAGTCACCCTTTTGTCTCATTTCCAATCTTCTTCCTCCGTCTTCTCCGTCAACTAAACTAAGCCTTGGCCACCACGTTACCCTAGACCTAAGGAATCCCATTTTTCCTTTGACTCTCTCTTTCTCTCTCTTCACTTTTGAGCTTCACTTATCTGGCACACAACTTTTCACTCTTTATAACCTTAAATTTTTTTATCTTTCTCACTATCCCACACTTTTGCAGCGCACCCTTTTGCTAGAACCTCATTGAAGTTCCGCAAAAAGAGCAAATTTTTTCGGATTCATCATTCATTTAACTACCCTATGTCATTTGTTTTCTCATCCCTTTCTCTCATGCACTCTGCCACTGGTTTTTTCCTCGAACCCATTTTCCTTCATGGCTTATCTGGCTTCCTCCATCTACTATTGCTAGTGGTGGTTTTAGTGTTATGGGTTTGGAAGAAAATAACAGTGGGTGCTAGAGATGAGTCTAAGGAGAAATCCAAGAACACCCTGTTTACGATAACAAAGTTTTGTTCTCTGGGTGTTTTTGCTTTCAATCTTGTCCTCTGCCTTTTTAATTACTTCTATTGGTATAGAAGTGGTTGGTCGGAAGAAAAGCTCGTGACCCTTTTGGATTTAGCGCTCAAAACAGTTGCTTGGGTTGTTGTTTACGTTTGCTTGCATAAGGGATTCTTCAGTTCAGGTGAAAGAAGATTTTCGTTCATCTTCAGAGCTTGGTGCGCTTTCTACCTCTTTATTTCTTGTTATTGCTTTGTAGTGGACATAGTTCTTCTCTATGAAAAACATGTCGCTTTACCAGCTCAGTTCATAGTTTCTGATGTGGTATCTGTTTGTGCGGGTTTGTTCTTCTGTTACGTGGGGTATTTTGTGAAAAATGAGGGTGAAGATATCAGTCTTCGAGAACCTCTTTTGAATGGTGATACAAATGCTAGTAATGCCTCGGGGTCAAAAGAGACCAAGGGGGGTGACACTGTTACCCCTTTCTCAAATGCTGGAATTTTCAGCATTCTTACCTTCTCTTGGGTGGGTCCTCTCATTGCTGTTGGCAATAAGAAGACCTTAGACCTTGAGGATGTCCCACAACTCGACGGCAGAGAGAGTGTAGTTGGAGCTTTTCCAACTTTCAGAGATGGACTTGAGGCTGAATGTGGTGCAATTAACAACGTGACCACACTCAAGCTGGTGAAGTCATTATTAATCTCAGCATGGAAGGAGATTCTTTTCACAGCTTTTCTTGCATTGATAAACACCTTGGCTTCTTATGTTGGTCCTTATCTTATTGATGCTTTTGTTCAATACCTCGATGGAAGACGGCTCTATGAAAATCAGGGCTATGTTTTGGTTTCTGCATTTTTCTTCGCAAAGCTCGTGGAGTGCCTGTCGCAAAGGCATTGGTTCTTTAGGTTGCAGCAAGTTGGAATTCGAATCCGAGCACTGCTTGTGACAATGATCTATAATAAAGCCTTGACCCTTTCATGTCAATCAAAGCAGGGCCACACTTCTGGGGAAATAATCAATTTCATGACTGTTGATGCTGAAAGAGTTGGTGACTTCAGTTGGTACATGCATGATTTGTGGATGGTAGCTCTGCAAGTTTCGTTAGCCTTGTTGATTTTATATAAAAACCTTGGGCTAGCTTCAATTGCTGCTTTAGTTGCAACTGTAATTGTAATGTTGGCAAATGTTCCCTTAGGATCATTGCAAGAGAAGTTTCAAGACAAGCTGATGGAGTCAAAGGATAAAAGAATGAAGGCCACGTCTGAGGTTTTAAGGAACATGAGGATCCTCAAACTACAAGGATGGGAAATGAAATTTCTATCTAAAATAACTGAGCTCAGGAAAACTGAGCAAGGCTGGTTAAAAAAATATGTTTATACTTCAGCCATGACCGCATTTGTGTTTTGGGGTGCCCCCACATTTGTATCTGTTGTTACATTTGGTACTTGTATGCTTATAGGAATCCCACTTGAATCAGGGAAGATCTTGTCTGCACTTGCAACATTCCGGATTCTTCAAGAGCCCATTTATAATCTTCCTGATACAATTTCAATGATAGCACAAACTAAGGTTTCTCTTGATAGGATTGCCTCATTCATTCGTCTTGATGACTTGCAGTCCGATGTTGTAGAGAAGCTTCCTCGGGATAGTTCTGATACAGCAATTGAAGTAGTTGATGGAAAATTCTCTTGGGATTTATCTTCCCCTAATTCAACGTTGCAAAACATAAATCTTAGAGTTTTTCATGGCATGAGGGTTGCTGTTTGTGGTACTGTTGGATCAGGCAAGTCTACTTTACTTTCTTGTGTATTGGGAGAAGTACCAAAGGTATCGGGCATCCTTAAGGTTTGTGGAACAAAGGCCTATGTTGCTCAATCACCATGGATACAAAGCGGCAAGATAGAGGATAATATATTGTTTGGTAAACCCATGGACAGGGAAAGGTATGAAAAGGTACTTGAAGCCTGTTCCCTGAAGAAGGACCTGGAGATTTTGTCATTTGGTGATCAGACAGTTATAGGAGAGCGTGGAATAAATTTGAGTGGTGGACAGAAACAAAGAATACAAATTGCACGTGCTCTTTACCAAGATGCCGACACATATCTATTTGATGATCCCTTTAGCGCTGTGGATGCTCATACAGGATCTCACCTCTTTAAGGTAACTCAATTTCATTATGTTGTTTATTATATGCAATATAAACTGGGCTATTATATTTTTTGTGCATACTACAAAATACTAATAATTCTCAATTTAACTATTGAAATTTATTTTTTCAACAGCATTACACTTGTATAATTATATTAGTGTATGAACCTTTAATTGTGTATGGCAGGAGTGCTTACTGGGTCTTTTAAGTTTAAAGACAGTGGTTTATGTCACTCATCAAGTAGAGTTCTTACCTGCTGCTGACCTTATATTGGTGAGTACTTCTCAGAATTTTATTGTCATTAATTCAAAAAAATTTATTTTTATTTTTGTTTTGTCCTCATATTATAACTTGTTGTTAGGTAATGAAAGATGGGAAAATTACTCAATGTGGAAAGTATAATGATCTGCTTAACATTGGGACTGATTTTCTGGAACTTGTTGGTGCACACAAAAAAGCTTTGTCTACACTTGATTCATTGGATGGAGGGACAGTATCTGATGAAATAAGTAGCTTAGAACAAGATGTAAATGTCTCTGGCACTCATGATGTTAAAGAAAAAGAAGCAAAAGAAGATGAGAAAAATGGTAAAAGTGACGACAAAGGTGAACCAAAAGGCCAGCTTGTTCAAGAAGAAGAGAGAGAGAAAGGTAAAGTTGGGTTTTCAGTCTATTGGAAATATATCACCACTGCATATGGAGGAGCTCTTGTGCCAATCATATTGTTGGCTCAGATTCTTTTTCAAGTTCTTCAAATTGGAAGCAACTATTGGATGGCTTGGGCAACTCCCATCTCATCAGATGTTGAGCCACCAGTTGGAGGAACGACCCTTATAGCAGTCTATGTTGGTTTGGCCATTGGAAGTTCTTTCTGCATCCTTGTCAGATCTATGCTTCTTGCCACAGCTGGTTATAAGACAGCTACTCTACTCTTCAATAAAATGCACTTCTGCATTTTCCGTGCCCCAATGTCATTTTTTGATTCCACTCCAAGTGGGCGAATCCTTAACAGAGTATGTGATACCCCATTCTCTCCATTTTTTGCCCTTCTGACTTTTGGAGATATGATTTTTGTATTTTAAATAGTTTTATTGTTTAGATTTAATAGACCCCCTCATCTTGTTAGTTGTTTTTAATAACTAAAGAATACTTTGTTCCTTTTTTTTTTTTTCTTTCTTCTTCTCTTGCAGGCTTCTACTGACCAAAGTGCAGTGGATACAGGCATACCCTACCAAATTGCTTCATTTGCCTTCTCCATGATCCAGCTTCTGGGAATTATAGCAGTTATGTCTCAGGTTGCATGGCAGGTTTTCATTGTCTTTATACCTGTGATAGCAATCAGCATCTGGTATCAGGTATTATTCAGACCATGTAGCCTTTGATAATAAGGTGGCACGTACTTCTTGTATTGCCCTCATCTTTGTTGACAAAGGCTATACCTGCAAAGATTATGTACCAAAATAATTTTGCAAATATGATTCCATTATATAATATTATATGGCTATAGATAACATCTTATGAACTTATATTCTGCAGCAATATTATTTACCAGCAGCCCGAGAACTATCACGTTTAGTTGGAGTATGCAAAGCTCCAATCATTCAACACTTCGCCGAAACAATTTCTGGTACGTCAACCATTAGAAGCTTTGATCAGCAGTCAAGATTTCAGGAAACAAATATGAAACTGACGGATGGGTATTCTCGGCCGAAGTTCAATATTGCTGGTGCTATGGAATGGCTGTGCTTCCGCTTAGATATGTTGTCTTCTTTAACATTTGTCTTTTCCTTGATATTCTTGATATCAATTCCACAGGGAGTCATAGATCCTGGTACGTACTTCAAATCTGGTATCTGTTACCAATCAAAATTTACTCTGCTTATGTAATGAGGTATTAAATATATTTGTTTCCCTTTTGTCTAATTTTCTGGTTTTTGAAGGCCTTGCTGGTTTAGCTGTTACCTACGGACTTAATTTAAACATGATACAAGCTTGGGTGATATGGAATCTTTGCAACTTGGAGAACAAAATTATATCAGTAGAAAGAATACTTCAGTATACTAGCATTCCTAGTGAACCTCCCCTTGTTGTAGAAGAAACTAGACCAGATCCTTCTTGGCCGTCATACGGCGAGGTTAATATACAAGACTTGCAGGTAGCTGGAGTTATTATTTTTTTTTGACGCCATACAGGATTTTAATTATATGTTTATGGTTTTGTATTCTATCATTTTGAGGGCAATTGGTTTATGAAACTCATGCTAAGGTTCTCTTTTGCTCAATAGTTAGAAGTTAGCTTCTGAACAGAAAAATTGTGCTTTGGATACAACATATTTCATAGCATAATTTTAACATGACATTTGTGCTACATTTGTAATGATTTGTTGTCCGTGATAAAGGTTCGTTATGCTCCACATCTTCCGCTTGTTTTGCGTGGCCTTACATGCACGTTTCGTGGAGGATTGAAAACTGGCATTGTTGGGAGAACAGGAAGCGGTAAATCAACTCTCATACAAACACTTTTCCGAATTGTTGAACCTACTGCTGGGCAAGTTATGATAGACAGCATCAACATCTCCTCAATCGGACTTCATGATTTGAGGTCTAGATTAAGTATTATTCCTCAGGATCCAACCATGTTTGAAGGGACAGTGAGAAATAATCTGGATCCCCTGGAAGAGTACACTGATGAACAAATTTGGCAGGTGGGTTGGCTTTATTTGTTGAATAGATACACAGACACTTGGTTCTGTCCAAAAGATTAGGCTTGTAATTGTTCTTCAAATTGGTATTGCCTTCACTCATTTACAACCTTTTTTTTAATAGGCCCTGGAGAAGTGTCAACTGGGAGATGAAGTTAGAAAGAAAGAAGGAAAGCTTGACTCAGCAGGTTTCTCTTTTAAATTTATTGAACATCATGGTATTTTACATCTACTCCTGAACTTATTGCTAATGTGGAAGTCATGATGTAGTTAGTGAGAACGGTGAGAATTGGAGTATGGGTCAGAGGCAGTTGGTCTGCCTTGGTAGGGTGCTGCTTAAGAAAAGCAAGGTTTTGGTGCTTGATGAAGCCACTGCATCAGTTGATACTGCTACAGATAATTTGATTCAGCAAACTCTTAGACAACATTTCTCTGACTCTACAGTAATTACCATTGCACATCGAATTACTTCTGTTCTTGACAGTGATATGGTTCTGCTTCTTAGTCAAGGTTGGGAAAGGCTGTTATTCTTCATTATACTTTGATATTTTTTTCGTACCTTGATGTGTCTTTTTCTGATTTCCTTGGACATTGGTGCAGGACTCATTGAGGAGTATGACTCCCCAACAACATTGCTAGGGGATAGGTCATCATCTTTTGCTCAACTTGTTGCCGAGTATACCGTGAGGTCCAACTCCAGTTTTGAAAAATCTGATGATCACTGATTGAAAACCAACCCAAATAAAAAGTTTCTCGACAATGACGAAAATCTGGGGGGGGGGGGATTACAAACTTATCAAATGGGGCTTGTAATTCTTTTGTCATTAAGTATTTGTAATGGAAAAATATATTTTATAAATAAGGCTTTTGATCTGCTATGTGAAACTGTCATGTCGATCTTCACTCTTTTTTACCCCTTGGTATAGTGTGGATCAAAGACATGGCTGCCTGTTGGAGGGTAGATATTCTTACCAAGGTTGATACTGTCCTAAATCAGCCCCAGTTAAAGGGGTTTGAAAGAGGAAATCATACAAATTGTTATATTGTTCACCAGACAGAGTGAGAGCTCTTCCTATAAGCTGTTTTGTATGGCATGTCCTTTTTTATGTCTATTTTTGTTTTTGTTTTGTTTTTTTTCCTTTGAGGCTTTTGTAATACGGCAAAGCATGAAAGTGCAGCCAATGTAAGTAACAGCCATTTTACATTGACTTCCAAGTTAATGTGAGTAATAATACCGAAGTAATGGTGGGTAGAACCTTGGAGGAGCTATGGATGGGTTGTTCAAGGGATAAATATTAACTTCACATTTAAAATGTTGGATATGTTCTCATTAATGGAACAAAACAGAACAAGTAAGGATGCGCTGAAAAGAAATGGGAGCAAAGCTGCGTTAGGCTCTGTTTGGGAGATTGTTTCTGGAGGGGAAGGGAAGCGATGGTTTTAGGAAACTCTTTCTTTGCTTGTGAGTTAAAAAAAATGAGGGGAAGGAATTGAGGGTTTTTACTCAACCCTCCAAAACCCTCCTTCTTCTTAAAATTTAAGTTCCCCCAATTTGGGGGGTTTGAGGGAAAAAATATTAAAAATTACTTATCTACCCTTCGCATTGAAATGTAAAAACTACATAATTTGAATCATTTTTAAATGTGACATAATTAGAAAAATCTCAAATACCGACAGAATTTATCAATGAAAAATATTTCGTCAAAAATAGTGACGAAATTTTTGATGAAAATCATTACGTCAAAAAACTTCCCTCAAAACTAAAGACGAAATTAGAGACGGGACAAATTTTGCCATAATTACTGACATAAAATTTTTACGGAAAAAAGATTCACCCAAAATTATAGATAGAATCTAAATTCCGTCAAATCTTTCCACGAAAATATTTTCGTCAAAATTTTGAAGAAACACATTTCCATCGAAAAGTTTCGACGTAAAAAAATTACGTCCAAATATTTTATGATAAACATTTCCATCAAAATTTGTGACTAAAAACATTTCTGTAAAAAAATTTGACGAAATTTTTTTTTTGTCAGAATTCTTTACGGAATCTAAATTTCATCAAAACATTTCCCTCAACATTTTTCGCAAAAACACATTCCCGCAGAATTTTTCAACTGATGAAAATTTTTACAACAATAAAATGTTTTAAACAAAAAAAGAATTCTGTCAAAAATTTTGATGGAACGTTTTCCGTTCAAAATTTTGATGGAAATGTGTTTTGGCGAAAATTTCGACAGAAATTGTTTTGTTAGAAATTTTAAGGGAAATGTTCCAATGAAATTTAGATTCTGTAAAGAATTTTGACAGAATATTTTTCCATCAAATTTTTTTGTCAAAAAATTTTACGGAAATATTTTTTGTCGAAATTTTTTGACAGAAATGCGTTCCGTTAAAAATTTTGATGGAAATGTTTTTTATCCAAAAACTTGACGGAAATATTTTTCGTCGAAAATTTTCGATGGAAATGTGTTTCGTTAAAAATTTTGACATTTTTTTGCCAAAAAGTTTAACGAAAATATTTCTGTCGAAAACTTTCGGTGGAATTTAAATTCTGTTAAAAATTTTGATGGAATTTTTTTTCGTCAACAATTTTCGATAGAAATGTGTTTCGTTGAAATTTTTCGTCAAAAATTTCGATGAATATGTTTTTTTGTGAAATATTTTGGCAAAATTTAGATTCCGTAAAGAATTTTGACAAAAAAAAATTTCGTTAAAATTTTTTACAAAAATATTTTTTGTCAAAATTTTGATGGAAATATTTTTGGTAAAAAATTTTGACGTAATTGTTTTACGTCGACACTTTTCGATGAAAATGTGTTTCATCAAAAATTTGGACGGAAATATTTGCCTTCAAAGCTTCGACGCAATTTAGATTCTATCAATAATTTTGACTGATTTTATTTTTACGTACAAAATTTATGTTAGTGATTATGGTAAAATCTGATTCCGTCTCTAATTTTGTCTTTAGTTTTGACGGAAATTTTTTGACGTATATGATTTTCGTAAAAAATTTCATCACTATTTTTGACATAAATTCTGTCGGTATTTGAGACTTTTCTAATAATACCGTGTTTAAAAATGATTCACAATTATGTAGTTTTAACATTTTAATGCTAAGGGTAGATAAGTAATTTTTAATATTTTTCTCCTTAAACCCTCCAAATTGGGGAAACTTTAATTTTAAGAAGGAGGGTTTAGTAAAAACCCCCCAAACTCTTCCCCTCCTTTTTTTAAACTCATAAACGAGGGAAGGGCTTCCTAAAATCCTCATTTTCCTTCCCCTCCCCTCCAAAAACCATCTCCCAAACAGAGCCTAAGGCTCTGTTAGGCTCTGTTTCAGAGATGGTTTTTGGAGGGGAGGAGAAGGGAAGTGAGGGTTTTAGGAAGCCCTTTCCTTGTTTGTGAGTTAAAAATAATGAGGGGAAGGAATTGAGGGTTTTTACTAAACTCTCCTTCTTCTTAAAATTTAAGTTCACCCAATTTCGGGGTTTGAGGTGGAAAATATTAAAAATTACTTATCTACCCTTAGCATTAAAATGTAAAAACTACATAATGTGAATCATTTTTAAATGTGACATTATTAGAAAAATCTCAAATACTGACACAATTTATCGACGAAAAATATTTCGTCAAAAATAGTGATGAAATATTTGATGAAAATCGTATACGTCAAAAAACTTCCCTCAAAACTAAAGACGATATTAGAGACGGAACAAAGTTTGCATAATTACTAACATAAAATTTTTACGAAAAAAAAAAACCAAAATAATCTAAGTTCCGTCAAATCTTTCCACAAAAATATTTTCGTCCAAAATTTTGAAGAAACACATTTCCTTCGAAAAGTTTCAACGTAAAACAATTACGTCAAAATATTTTATGATAAACATTTCCATCAAAATTTGTGACGAAAAACATTTATGTAAAAAATTTTGACGAAATTTTTTTTTTGTCAGAATTCCTTACGGAATCTAAATTTCGACAAAACATTTCCCTCAACATTTTTCACAAAAACACATATTCATCGAAATTTTTCACGAAAAATATTTTCATCAAAATTTTCAAAGAAACACATTTCCATCGAAAATTTTTGACAGAAAAAAATTTCATCAAAATTCTTTACAGAATTTAAATTCCGTCGAAAAATTTTGACGAAAATATTTTCGTTAAACTTTTTGACAAAAAAATTCCTATCAAGTTTTCACGAAACACATTTGCAGCGAAATTTTTTAACGAAACACATTTGGATCAAAAATTTTGACGAAAAATATTTCCGTCAAGTTTTTCAATAAAAAAATATTTTCATCAAAATTTTTAACGGAACACATTTCTGTAAAAAATTTTGATAGAAAAATATTCTGTCAAAATTTTTAATGAAACACATTTCCATTAAAAAGATTTCTTAAAAAGTTTCGACGGAAAATATTCCTGTAAAAATTTGTACAAAAAAAAATTCGTCAAAAATCTTAACAGAATCCAAATTTCGTCATACTTTTTGAATAAAAAAAATTTCGTCAAAATTTTTGACGAAAAATATTTCTATAGAAAATTCTCGAAAAAATTTATTTTCGATAAAAAAATTTCTATCTAAATTTTCAATGGAACACATTTTCGTCAAAAAATTTGAACGGAAATTTTTTCGTAAAAAAATTCGACGAAAAACATTTATGTAAAAAATTTCAAAAAATAAAATATTCCGTCAAAATTCTTTACATCATCTAATTTCCGTCTAAAGTTTCACATAAACATTTCCCTCAAAACTTTTGAAAAATATTTTCGTTTAAATTTTCATTGAGACACATTTTCATCGAAGATTTTGGACTGAAAAATTTTTGTCAAAATTTCTGAAGGAATTATTGTTTCCATTAAAACTTTTGATAGAATTTTTTTTGTCGAAAATATTTAACAAATCATTTTCGTCAAAACTTTTGCCGAAAACTAAATTCCGTGGAAAATTTTGACTGAAATTTTATTTTTGTAAAATATTTCATCGGATAAAAATTCCATCGTCTTCGATGAAAAGTATTCCGATGGGAAAATATTTTTTTGACAGAATTTTTGTCGTTTTCAACGTAGGATTTTTGTTGAAAATATGATCTTTTTTTGTAGTCTGAACAATACATAAATAATTTTGTTTAGCAATTTTAAATTTTATTTTATTAGTGAAATATAATAACTATATTAATTTTAGAAAAAGGTTAAAATTATAAAAATTTCTTATTGACCCTCCACTTTCTTCTTAACCATTTTTTTAACTCCCAAACAAGGGAAGGGAATACCTTCCAATTTCCTTCCCATCCCTCCCCCTTGGATCCCTTCCCTTCCCCTCCCCTCCAAAATCCCAAGGAAAGTCTACAATAATATAACGTAATAAAAGTTTTTTTGTTTTAACCTTTATTAAAGAGATGTAATATAAAACTATCGAAGACCGTCACTTACAAGGGACAATGACTAAAGTGCCACATTTTTTGCAAAAAATTACTTGAATACCACGCTGTGTAATTTTTTTTTTTCAAAATGCCACGTCACGTAACTCGCTACAACACCTAGCGAGTCAGATGTGGACACGTGACAGAAGGTGCATGGCCACATAAGCCGCTGCGCACTGCAGCGAGATTACGTGGCATCAAACGTGCTATGTAGCATAGCATGTTTAGTCAACTTTTGTGACATGTGGCAAACGTGCCATGCAGCATAGCATGTTTAATGTATATCATAAAATAATTAAATTAATATAGATTGATTTAAACTAAAATAATTAGCAAACACAAATTACATTTAATTCATTAGCAGTCCTAAATTAAATTGCATTACTTAACAGTTCAAAAAAAAAATTCACATAACTTAAATGAAATTAATTATCACTCCTAAAAATAATTATTCAATACTCTTAAATAATATATTTAAATTATTTTATTTAATTCAATGTATAAATAATTTAATATAATTATTATATTTTGTAAATAAAATTTTCCCACAAAGTAATTTATGTACTTTCCATAAAGATCATATTTTTTATGAAATTTTTAGTTGAAAAGAACAAAAATTCCATCAAAAAATTATTTTTTCGTCGGAATAATTTTCGTCGAAAGGCGACGAAATATTTTATCCGATGAAAATTTTTAAATAAATAGATTTTTGTCAAAATTTAGTTTCCGTCAAAAGTTTTGATGAAAATGATTTCTTTAATATTTTTGAAAGAAGAAAAATACAATCAAAAGTTTTGACGGAAATATAATTTCGACAACAATTTTTATGGAATGTTGTCTGTCCAAAATTTTCTATGGAAATAAGTTTTGATGAAAAAAATTTATTCGAAGATTGAGGAAAGTATTTAATTCGAAACTTTCAACGAAATTTAGATTCCGTAAAGAATTTTGACAGAATATTTTTTTCGTAAAATTTTTTACCGAAATTTATTTTACGAATTTTTTTTGACATAAATGTGTTCTTTTGATAATTTTTATGAAAATATTTTTTATCAAAAAATTTGATGGAAATATTTCCCGTTGAAATTTTTTGATGGAAATGTGTTTCGTTGAAAAAAAAATTGTCAAAAAGCTTAACGAAAATGTTTTCGGCGAAAACTTTCCACTGAATTTAGATTATGTAAAAAAAATTTAAGACATTTTTTTTCGTCAATTTTTTTTTACAGAAATACTTTTCCTCAAAAAAAATTACGGATATATTTTTCTTAAAAAATTTTCGATGGAAATGTGTTTTGTTGAAAATTTTGATGAATATGTTTCCACGAAATTTAGATTCCGTAAAGAATTTTGACAAAAAAAAAATCGTCAAAATTTTTTACAAAAATGTTTTTTCGTCACAAATTTTATGGAAGTATTTTTCGTCAAAAATTTTATTGGAAATATGTTATGTTGAAAATTTTGATGAAAATATTTTCTGTAAAAAAATTTGACATAATTGTTTTTCGTCGAAACTTTTCGAGGGAAATGTGTTTCGTTAAAATTTTGGACGGAAATGTTTTTGTTGAAAGTGTTGATGGAATTTAGATTCTATCACGAATTTTGACTGTATCTTTTTTCGTAAAAAATTTATGTTAGTGATTATAACAAAATCTTGTTCCGTCTCTAATTTCGTCTTTAATTTCAATAAAAAAAATTCATCTCTATTTTCGATGTAATATGATTTTAATTTCATCACTGTTTTTGGCAAAATATTTTCCGTCAACAAGTGTCGGTATTTAAGACTTTTTTAATAAGGTCACATTTAAAAATGATTCACATTTATGTAGTTTTCACATTTTAATGTTAAGGGTAGATAAGTATTTTTTAATATTTTTTCCCTCAAACCCCCTAAATTGAGGGAACTTTAATTTTAAAGATACGAAGGGTTTTAGAGGATTTTGCATAAATTCCCAATTTCATTCCCCCAATTTTTTAAACTCACAAACAATGAAAGAGATTAACAAACCCTCTCCTTTCTTTCTTTTCCCTCCTAAAACTAACTCTCAAACAAAGCCTTAGATGGTGTTTGGTAGAAGAAAAATATTTTTTTATTCGAGAATCACGATTTCCAGAAATATTGGGGGAAAATGAATTTTTTTGGAAATATTACCAATAAGTTGTTTGGTAGGCCATAATATTTTCAGAAATATTGGGTTAATTTTCTTGATGTTTATAGGTGGCAAAGTGGGCGGCCGGCCCCACCCTACAATCAACCCGCCAAAAATGAGTCAGTCCGCCGCGTCCGGCTTTTAAATGTGGGCTGAAAAACTCAGTCCGCCCTGCCTCGTTTGGCCGGTTGGGCGGGTTGGCCCGCTAAACCGAGCCCGTTTTGCCAGCTTTTGATTGTGTTAAATTTTTCCTTGTCATGGAAATCGTAGAATACCATCCCATGAGTGGTATTCTTGACGGTATTCTCTGAAAATTTTACACGCAAAATAAAATTCCGAAAAAATTATATTCTCGAAATTTTTTTAAAAATCTCATAACAAACATAGATAAATAAGATTACTACTCTTAATTTTCCAAGAATCCTAAAAAAAAAATCTTATATCAAACACCCTTCGGTGTTAGTAAAATTAATAAAGAGAGGTGATTCCAGGAACTCCACTACCACTTTACCAGAGGCCCCATGGAAACTACCTCTCAAAAGAAATACACACTGGTTTGTTGCGAAATAACTTGAGTCTTCAATATCTTTTTTAGTCTTCTCGCTCACTTCTTTTCAGTTGTGAAATAACGAAAAAAGTTATCTTCTAGATCATTAACTGGTAGGTTCACTCACCATCAATGCTTCATTTAATATATGAATCTTCTGTTGTACGAGCCAACAAGTTTCACGGCCCCATTACCAGTTTGAAGACCAAGCAACTCTAGCCCATTTTTATTATTTTTTATATCTGATGCAAGAACTTCAGCTTAACCTTCATTCATCGAATCTTCCTTTAAATATTTTTATTGGAGGTGTTGTGGATGCACAGCTTAGGCTTATTAGTTGGGCCCAATTTCTCAAAGCTCACATCTAAAATTTTCTATAATGAAGCATATTCCTTTCCTGGACACCTGTCCCTATACACTAACAGTGGGCAACATGTCTTGTCTCAAAACAAGACATGGCTTGACGAGACAGTTCATGGGACTCCCATGCTAGAGAGAGCTCTCCTCTCTAAATATATACCTCTCACACATGGAGGGAGATCTTCTTCTTCTCCACCTTCTACATTGACAGTTACTCTGTTCATTGGTAGAGTCATCTTGGCCACACACACACTCCCTCTTGATGCACATATATGAAAAAATTCACTAGTGCTTTAATATTTACTATTGTCATTATGAGCATCCCTTATATCAATATACTTCACACTCTATGGGACACATTTTATTTACCACCATCAGTGAAGGTGGAATTCCTATAGAATTAGCCAATCTAAACTATATTGTGGTGGGGTTTTAGCCCCTCCTAAGTTACAAAAAAAACAAAGTGGATTTGAATCTACTTAATGAATAGATTTTTTTTAAGAGTGGGGTTTAACACAAAAAAATATGTAGAACTAACCAAATTTTCTAGAATAAAATAACAGAATAGCACCTCTGATATTTCTTCAAAGGGTTCAAAATCAGTCAAATTCCATCAGGGAGGTGAGTGAGTTGCCAACTTGTTCAAAGTTTCCACATCCCACTTTCAAACTTTCATCGAATGTGACTCACATGTCACTCTTAATTGGCTCACTAACAAGGAGAAAAAGGAAAAGTAATGGAAAAATAAGTTAAGATAAAATAAATTGAGATGAAAAATCAAACCACTCATGTTGTAAGTGGCATCTCTGTATAGAATGAATCAAGTAAATAGGAATATAGTAAATAGTAATGATGGCCACACTTCGAATGACGTTATAGTGGGGTAAGTTCGCGAATATGAATGTTCAAAGGGATTGGAAGATATGACCCGGTTTGTATTTGTAAATCAACATCACCTTCTTTATTCCAAATTATTTGGCATCGGTGGTCTATGAATTTAAATAAAAATAAGAAAAAAGTACCCAAAGAAAAAAAAATAAGGGTAAAAAAATAAATGAAAAAAAGTGAAGGGATGATAATTATATAATCATTATCTAATTCAGAAGGGTAATAATTTCATAAATAAATTAAGATGTGAAAATACTAAGAAGAAAAGATAAATAAATACATAGACAAATACATAATTTGGAAATACATGTTCTCTTATGATAATTTAACATGACTATATTATATAAAATAATCTCAATCATTTATAAATAAATCAACAAAGATGAAAGACAAAAAATAAGAAATAAATGACTTCGTATTTTCTAGATGTACTTGTTGATGAGGAATCTAAAGTGAATGATTAAGTAAAAAAATTTCACATTGGTTAATAATAAACTAGGTGAGCATCATATAAGTAGAATGACCCATACACTGAATGCCATAAGTTTTGGGTGTGATTGTGATGTTTCAAGCCCACTTAATATTGATTGTAATGTTCTAAGCTCACTTAATGTAGAAACCATAAATTTAATTATTTTTATGAAAATGTATATGGTTTCTTAAATGATTCTCATGTTATTTCTATTTAAAATAGAAACAAAAAATGCATATTCAAAAATGAAAACGAATACATTAACGAGTAAGATATTGAAACAATCAATTAGTGTTACTACTAATTAATTTTACCATTAGATCGATTATGTTGATCCAACGGTTATATTTATTTTCATCTTTGTATGGTTATGATTTCCTTAATAAATATAAAGTATTAAATATTAAGAATCATAACCATACAAAGATGGAAATAAATATAACCGTTAGATTAACATAATCGATCTAACGGTGAAATTGATGGGTAATAACATTAGTAGTAATACTAATTGATTGTTACATTATCTTTCCCCATACATTAAATGAATAAGAGTGAGTTAATGCTTAGTTCAAGTGTTAGTGACTATTATTTTCCTTCGTATCAGTTACCATTGCTTCAAATCACAAAGAAATCCTTCACCTTAGTTAGCGTTTTTTAGTTTTGAGTCATAAGAATAAATAAAATAGAATTGGAAGAGCCCAAATAAATATATTTCAAAAAAGTTTTCAATGGTATTTATAATGCTAAATTGTTATTAGATATATGATAATAAGAATGGAACATTATTTGACATCGAGAGCTATCAATATTAGCAATAATTTTTCGCGTGTTCGAGGAACACCTGATTTCCATATGGAACTAAATTGGTAGGGTTACCATAAAGCTTAATTTTGCGAAAAATAAAAAGAAGAAAAAACTCTAGCTTCTACTTTCAATTTGGCTATAAATATTCATCAAGTTAAGCTCCTTGCATTGCATGGGCTTTTTCTTTTGTTTTCATTTTGACACACGTTAGAAACTTCGAATTGCTGAAGCAAATTGCAAAAAATGGGGTGGTTGGCGTTGCTATTTGGAATTATTGTGTATTTTCTTTTTCCATCCTTTTCTTCTTCCCATTCATTATGCTCTCCCGATCAGAGCTCTGCCTTGCTTCAATTCAAGAATTCCTTCACTACTATTGATTATTTTTCTGATGTATGTGGTGACCAGTTTTATCCGAAGATAGAAACATGGGAAAATGAGATAGATTGCTGCTCATGGCTTGGTGTCACGTGCGACACCATCTCTGGTCACGTGATTGGCCTTGACCTCAGCTGCAGTGGGCTTCAAGGTAAAATCTATCCTAACAGTTCCCTTTTCCGCCTTTCTCATCTCCAAACACTGAACCTCGCTTTCAATGATTTCTCCAACTCCCAACTATCATCTCAGTTTGGAGGGTTTATGAGTCTCACGCACCTCAACTTGTCTGGTTGTGACTTTAAAGGTGAAATTTCTTCCTATATCTCGCACCTTACAGTCTCATCATAACCAGTTTGCTGGGCATATAAGTGCAATCTCATCATATTCCTTGAAGTTTCTAAATTTGTGCAGCAACAAGCTACAAGGCAATATTCCTGAATCATTTTTCAATCTTGTCAACCTTACAGTCTTATGTCTATGTTGTAAATAGTAATTATGCAGTCATTTATTAGTAATTATGTAGTCATTTATTGCTGTTGTAAATAGTAATTATGTAGTCATTTATTAGTAATTATGTAGTCATTTATTTGTTTTTATTTAGTCCGTTACTTGTATATTGGGCCAAGCCCATTAGGTCAAAATTAGGTCAAGAAGTCTCTATAAACATCAAATAGCTTCAGTGGCCCTATCAATTTTAAACTATTCTCCAAGCTTCAAAGTCTGGATACTCTTTTTCTTAGTGAATTATCACTAAACTTCGAATCCAATGTCAATTACAGCTTCCCTCTCCTAGAAGCGTTGGAGTTATCTTGTATCAATTTGACTGAATTTCCCAAATTATCTGGAAAATTCCCAAGTTGTTTTTTCTCAATCTGTCCAATAACAAACTTAGTGGAAGAGTACCCAATTGGTTACATGATATGCATTCATTGTCTTTTTTGGACCTCTCTCGAAACCTGTTGACATCACTGATGAATCAATTCTCAAGGAATTGCAAGCTCCAATTCCTTGATCTTAGTTTCAACTTACTGAGTGGTGATATTCCTTCATCAATTTGCAATGCAATTTCAATTTGGGTGCTCAACTTGTCCTACAACAAGTTGACAGGCATTATTCCACAATGCCTTGCAAACTTGTCATCCCTTTTAGTTTTGCATCTGCAGATGAACAAAATTTCTGGCACTTTGCCAAGTAGTACCTTTTCAATGTACCGGCTCAAAACACTGAATCTCAATGGCAACCAAATAGAAGGTATTTTGCCTAAATCTTTGTCCAACTGCACCCAATTGGAAGTTTTAAATATTGGAAACAATCAAATAGAGGATACATTTCCCCATTGGCTTCAGACTCTGCCAAATTTGAAATTACTGGTTTTGCGAGCCAATACCTCGAGGAAAACAGTTCGATACATTTTCAAATGATTCCTACGAGGGAAACTTGGGCTTATGTGGATTTCCATTGTCAATAAATTGCAACAAGAACACTGAACAACAACATTCTCCACCTTCAGCGACCTCTGAGAATGAAGAAAAGTTTGGATTTGGTTGGAAACCGGTGGCCATAGGATATGGATGTGGATTTGTATTTGGAGTGGGCTTGGGATGTTATCTACTGTTAATAGGAAAACCTCAATGGCTTGTGAGGATATTTGGAGTTCAGCTTAATAAGAGGGTCAAAAGAAGGACAAGGATGAGGACTACTCCAAGAATGACTCAGATGACATAATTGAGGTGCATGTCTTATTGCAATTATTTTCTTATTTAAGGTTTATGTTTTCTTGAAAAATAAATTTGAGTGTGATAACCTTGTCACACTCTTATTTTATCTGATTGGACTTTGAGTTGTAAGCTTGTAGTAAGAATGTATTGTACTTTATTTGGGTGAGCTTGTGAATGCAGTGTATTATTTAATAAAATTACCAGTCTGTCATATATATTTGCAGCTATTGTTGTATATTTATGATATAGTTGGAATGGTATTTACTGATATATACGGATTCCTGCAGTGAGCTCAGATCATACAGCAACCCTTTTATTACATGGTCCTTTCTAGAAAACTCAACATGTAATAAGCTCTTCATTCTACTTAGGTTCAACTCATTCTTAAGTCTGTGTTTACTTTCTTCAACTCTGTGTTTTGATGTTCAAGAAAAGAAATCTGATGGAAAGAAAATTCAGAAGCCGCACCCTTCTCTATGAGAGCATCATTCAGACTGCATATGAAATAATATCCAATCAACCAATTTAGGGGAATTGTCTCCCAAAAATGCACATAACCTATTAGGCATTGTCTACCAAAACTTTTCATTAAACTATTTTGTAGAAATTATTGTTTAATGTCATTTCATATCATTATTTAAGTTTATAATTTATTTTTTATAAGTAAATATGTCATTATTTTTAAATACTTTACTACTGAATCTTTTAGAAATTAATATTAATCACATTATCTATACTTGTGGTCAGTTTATTTGTATTTTTTTAAAAGAAAATTACTTTTTAATTAAAAAAATTCAAAACTATGATACTTAAATTAGTTTTTTGTTTTTTTATAAAATGTTAAAAAAATAGTTTCAGTATTCATTAAAAAGTTAAAAAAAAAAGTAATTTAAAAATTTAGTAAAATTACATAATAAAAGTATGTATAAAAAAAATTACATAATAAAAGTATTTTTTTTTCAAAAACTTATCTAAGTGTTCCTTAATTAACTGTTATAAGAGGATTCTCTCTTTTGAGATACACCTTTTATTTTTTTTTCTTTAAAGTTTCATTATTAAATATTTATATAATTATTATTTTTTGGTAGATAATATTTATATAATTATTTAAAAAATTAAAAATGATAAGCTTGTAAATACATTTGTTAATCAATTAAAAATTAAATATACTTTAATCTATATTTATCTTCAAATACTTCTTATTATATAAATATAATTTACTTAAATAAATATAATAACGAGTTCGACGCTAACGGTATTAAAAATATGAAACAAAAAATTATAAAATGACAAACATTTAAAGCCTCTGTACATAAATTACAAAAAAAAAAAGAGAAATATTTTAATCAAATTTAAAGTTGTAGTAAGTAAATTACCAAAAAAAAAAAAAGTTGTAGTAAGTAAATTTATTTTATTTTTACAAGAATTTGGAATGTAATAATTGTATTACACTCCCATCCCACTTGCTGTGCCGAACTGAGCATCTGGTGTCAAAGCCAACAAGTCTGCGGCTGAAGCTGATGCACGCGCCGCCTATTCCAATTCCCATTCTTCCCTCTCAAACCCTAATTTTTCTCCAATTCCACATTTCACAATTGCATTTTTTGATTACAATAGACCCAAGAAAGCAAAAAAAATTCATGTGCATACTTTTTTTCTCTTTTGTTGTTGTTCCCCTTCATAAGATGCATAACATAACCAATTTTTTTACGACTCTCTGATACCCGTTACTAAACAAAATAGAACAGCTTTCGTTGATTACTTGGGCCTTCTAAGGTTTTTTTTTTTTTTTGCGTCGAAATTTGATTTTGATTTTGTGGGTGTTTTTGTTTTGTTATGATTTTCTTTTTGTGGTGATGGCACTCGAATCTTGGGTTCTAGGTCACCATGTATTCATCTCCAGTTCCAAATTTCTTTACCCTGCGCATGAGAATCGGCTAAAGAGAATGTCCATCAAAGTTTCGGGTAGAAACACTGTATACCCATTTCCCTTGGTGTCCAATTGTGTTGGCCCATCCACTTTTACAAGCTTTAAGGTTTCAAGTTATGGACCAGATACCAAGTTACTAGGTAGAGCTCGCTTGAGGTGTTTAGGTAGTCGCAGTGATTGTTTTCACGAAAGAAATGCTGTTTCCAGTACCAACTGGAACTTTATACAGGAATTGCTGAAGAGGGGAATCATTCTGGTTGCAACTGTTTGTGGGATATTGGTCTTTGGATGTCCACGAGTTTTCGCTGTTGAGGGTGTAGTGAATGCTGGATATGGTGTTATTGGACAGAGCATACTTTTGCTTAGGAATGCATGGCCTAAAGTTTTGCAAGTTCTTCAAATATTTAAGGAGCAAGGTTTGATACTGGCATTGCTTTTGGGTCTTTCAGCTTTTTTCTCTATGGCAGAGACTTCAATTACCACACTTTGGCCTTGGAAGGTATCATAATTTTTCTCCTTTTCTGAATGATACTTATAAAACTAGGGACTATTCCTGGAAAACAGAAATTCTTTCCCCTATTAGATCATTATTCAGTATAGATAGACCTACTAAATTTAGTCTAGTTGATCAAAGGATGGTTGCCAGGGTTGGGTTTGGTTTTTGGAGGTGAACTTCCTGGAAATAGGCTCATTATCCTTGATCATATATGGTAATATTCTTCACAATGAAATTTATTTTGGTGTCCAATTGCTGAAAGCTTCTCATCTATGAAGAATGGAGTTTGTATCTTAGATGAGATTATACTGACCAGAAACTCATATGCTATCTACCTGTTTGCAACACCAAGATTTACTTGGCTCATTTATGTGATATGAGTTTCTGAAGTTATTAAGATATTAGTTTAGCAAGATTTGATATAAGAGCACAATATCAGACATATATTTCTTTAAATACATGAATTTGTGGCGATGTCTAAAATCTTGCTTTAGGTAAGGGTGGGAGGCGAGGGGAGGTTTAGTAACTTGGATCATGTAGCCAATGAAGTTGAATGCTAGTTAAAATCTAAAGCATCATAATTTGACAGTAATATTGGTTTGACTGCAGAGTTTATGAATGACTAAAGTAGTGCCTTACACATTACTTAGGCTAGCAATTTCATAACTCATCTACATGTTAGTAAGGAATTTCAATGCTACTGATCTAAACATCATTTGCTATATTTCCTTTTCCTTTCAGAAAAAGTTTTTGGTTCCTTTGATAAGAATGCATTTTTTGTATATTTGATTTGTAATTCCCTATGGTTATTTTAGCTGATTATAGTTTGAACTTTGAAGTCTAATTACTGTTGATGAAATGTGTAAGATTCGTGAGTTGGCTGAAAAGGAGTCTGAAAATGGCGTCTTCAGACTACTCCGAAGCGATGTTACTCGGTTCCTTACAACTATACTTATTGGCACAACGTATTTCCCTTTCATTGGTCTTATTATTGAAAAATATTATGTTTTTAAGACTTGATTATAATTTGTTTCTCATGTTGCTTTTTGTTGTACTCAGTGTGGTCAATATTGGGGCAACTGCTCTGGTCACAGAAGCTGCAACTGCAATATTTGGCGAAGCTGGTGTTAGCGCAGCAACAGGAGTCATGACTGTATGTTTTGATTTTCTTTCTTGACTGTTTGAAAAATTTACTTTTTCCAGAACATCAAAAACATGCTTAAATGGTTTATGCATAAATTTGATTATCCAAAATTCAAATTCAATGAGCCATGAGCCACTTGGTTATTATTCATTTCGGAACATTGAATCTTTCAGTATATCAACATGCTGCCTTTTAAACTTGCAAACTCCTGATGTGGTGGGAACAAGCATTTGACATGTAAAGCCTTCTAGCTTTGTCACCAATTTGTTAAAAAGGTGCCAGAGCTTACCTTTGAGTGGATAGAAAACGGGGTGATATAATCTGTTTTTTGGATTTATACATTTAGAGATGACCGAAGGTTAACCGTTTAGAGTTAGACAACATTATAGGGTGTAGGATATACCTTAAGTATTCTAATTTTTGTTACGTTTTTAGTTTAATGTTGTAGTATTTACAATATAAGTATAAATTATCTTTTCAAATAGAATGGTTGCATCAGAATGATCACAGAACATTGCACTGTGGGTTTCTTTTTGACCTAAGGACATTTTGTCCATGATCTCCTACATGATCTTTTATTTTCTGTAAAAAAAATTATTACTAATGCAACTTAACCAAAGCTTGGTCTGATTAGTTGAAGCTTCAAATTCTTTACGGTATCCTAGTCTCTTCCCAGATCCTTGGATGCTAGGCTCATTTCATAATCCCCTGCCAAAACATATAACAGTATATGTATATGAGTATATCTTTCTTTGCCACTCCCTTCTCTACCTCCTCTTGGTTATTGATTCTATCATTTTGAGCTGAAAAGAAGTTTTTCTCCTATAGTCTCATTGACAATATTTTTCTTTGTGTGTTCGTTTAGTTTAAGTGTTTAAAAAAAAGGTGTTCCTGTATGATGCAAAGAAAGGTCGTCTTTTCAGCTTAATTATGCATTTATTCATCCTCTTAATTCTCATGCATGATTTAAACTGATTATGAACTACTTTTTGTAGGAAAAAAAAAAGGATGCTATTTTTTACATAATTTCATAACTTTGTGTTTCCTCTCACCTCTTATAAGTATAATATATGGTGTGGAAGTTTATAAATATTTATGGAATTTTTTCTTACAATACCTGATTTCTCTGTTCTCTCCATAATCAAACAAGGTTGCCATTTTGCTTCTCACTGAAATCACTCCAAAAAGTATAGCGGTTCATAATGCCACAGAGGTGGCTCGGTTTGTGGTAAGTTGTAAATTTCTTGCCTTTTCTTTCATAATCTTTGGGAACAGAAATGATACTGATTAAACATTTATATTCATTTTTCACATGTCATTCTTATTTACATGATGTTTCTGCTTCAACTTCTCTTTATAACAAATATTGATTCCAATACCTTTAGGTCAGGCCAGTGGCATGGCTTTCGCTGGTATTGTATCCTGCAGGAAGAATTGTTACTTATCTTTCAATGGGGATGCTCAAATTGCTTGGCTTAAAAGGAAGAAGGTCCGCCGAAAAGATACCCAGAGATTAATCTTCTCTTATTATATTGTATTTATTGCTTTTGCTTCTTTATGGATTTTTTGTGAGGTCTAATTCTAATCTGTGATGCTAAATCTTATTCCCCTCATCACATGAATGATGTTTATTATTTGCACTCATGCTACATGATAACTGTCCATTTTCTAAGGTTGAGTTGTTTCGTAAAAGCTATAAGAGAACTAATGGAGAAATGAAATTATTATATTGATTATGAGGGATTTATATGTTGTAGATGGTTGGTAATAGTTTTTGGGTTTGTAATTTGGTCAAATCATATGGCACAAGGCAGCAAAATATTTTTTTTCTAACGTATTATTTTTTAACCCTGGTTTGGAAGATCGAGCTTGGTTTGCCAACTTAGTATGTAAATTTTACTATTCATATAGCTTAAAGAGTGGATATGCAACCCTTTGCCGTTATTGAGTAGTCTGATGTTTTTAAGATGCTCATTGTAAATATGTTTATAATATTCATTTGGAAAATGGCATGCATTGAAGCAACGAGTGTGGGACATTCTTTCTTCTTCTTTTTTTGAATTTCAATAACAAAATCATAGTTTACTTTACCAGTGAGCCATATGTAACTGAAGAGGAGCTAAAATTGATGCTAAGGGGTGCCGAATTAAGTGGGGCAATAGAGGAGGAAGAACAGGTAACAAATATTGGGTTTTTATTCTAATAAATAATAATATTGTTATATACTTGTCTTCAAAATTTTCAGTCTTTTTCTCTCATTTATAGAAAATAGAATTTTTTAAATATGTATCATAATTCAAATTTGTTTCTTTTGAAGAATTTTGTTATTTTTAAAAATTGGGAATTGAAATTTCATCTGAAAACCATGATTAAATTTTCAATTTTCCATGCGGAAATATGCACCCTTTTGTAATAATGACATATGTTTATTGTTATGCTTCTTCACAATACTTGCAAAACCCCTATCTTCATTGATTATTTTAGATTTTTTAATCCATTTTTATTTGTTTGGTTTCTGATAAGTATCTTGAATATAAATATAAATTACAGGATATGATTGAAAATGTGTTGGAGATAAAAGACACACATGTTAGAGAGGTTATGACACCTCTTGTTGATGTTGTTGCAATTGATGCAAGTTCAAGTCTTGTAGATTTTCACCACTTGTGGGTTACACATCAGTACTCAAGGTATTCAAAGATTCCCCAGCTTCAAATCTACAGTGATTTTTGTTTTCCAACGCTAACTGGATTATGACATGTTTCCTAGGGTGCCTGTTTTTGAGCAACGTGTTGATAATATAATGGGTATAGCATATGCAATGGATCTACTGGATTATGTTCAGAAGGTTGGGAGATTTTAACCCCCTTAACTATCATGAGATACAAGTGCTTTACCTATTAATTGTATCTCCCCAATCTCATAGTTTGCAGAATTATAATGTTTGATTTTGAAGGGCGAGTTGCTAGAAAGTACTACAGTTGGTGATATGGCTCAAAAGCCTGCATATTTCGTACCTGGTAAGTTTTATATATATCTTGAGATCACCTATGTTAGTGTTATTTCTCTCTATGACTGGTGTTGTATTTTAGACAGGACAGGTGGGTTTATTTGAACCCATCAGGCCATCATACCCTCCCAAGTGATCTTTTAACCTGCCTTCTTTTTATCTTATTTTATATACTAGAAGTGATAGATACGGGTATAAACAAAAAAAATCATTTAATTTAAGTATATAATTATAATGGCATGACAGTTTTTATGTTTTAAATTTGCAACTTGAATGAAAACTGACTAAAAAACTACATGTGTTTGAAATAAGTTATTCAAAATGCTCCTTATTGTAAAAAACCAATTCAACCCAAAAGCTTAAGCTATTGGGTGAGGGTCATTTTAATGGTTTATATTATTCTCTAACACGCCCCTTCACAAGTGAGCCCATTGGGCTTGAAGTGTGGACAATGCACAGGCTCACCTACCTGTACTAAGAAAGAAATTCCACTAGAAAGAAAGTGGGGGACGGTGAGGATCGAACCCGAGACACGAGGCTCTGATACCATGTAAAGAACCAATTCAACCCAAAAGCTTAAACTATTGGGTGAGGGTCATTTTAATAGTTTATATTATTCTCTAACACTTATATAGGAATTCTGTGTAAGTTGTGGGGCTTTGTGATTGAAATGAAATGGTGATTTTTCTATTTTAGTTAAACGAAACATTTGAGTATTTAGAAAGTAAAAAGAGGACATGAAATGAGGGAATCCCAAATCCCCTTTCTAAAATAGTATAGAAGTACTAAAAAAATTAACCTTAGTTTATGTCAATATATTTGTGATTTCGTGTGGCAATTAGGCTATGCCTTTATTGCTATCAATTCTATGAGATGACTAAAGACTAAATGTTAACCCAACATTCTTTGCTAACAAGTTCAGAGCAGAAGAGTATCTCAGACTCTCAGGATACTTATTTAGTACGATAATGTTGGTTTTGCAAGACATGTGATTAAAGATTCTAAAAGAGCAAATCCCGGTGCATAAGACTTCCCAATTTGCGAGGATAGGGGTGAGGGTTAATCGTACACAACTTTATCCTTATATTTTTTGAAAAGAGGTTGTTTTCTAAATTCGAACCTATGACCTTCCGATGACAAGCAGTATAACCTTACTGCTGCTCTAAGGCTCGCCCTCATGTGATTAAAGATTCTAAAAGAATCAAATTTGTATGTAAGCTCTGATATTTGGGATTACCTAGTTGGACAAATATAGCTAAATTGGAGATGACCGACTCTTTTGTACATCCATTAGGTTGGCCATGTGCATCAACAACGTAGTCTTATTCATTTGTCCAAAAAGGAACAGAAGATAGCAATGGAAGGAAGATAAATGCTGGTTATCTACTGTGGGCAATAGTGCAAAGATCATTATGGATAAAGTTCGTAGTACTAATAAAACTTTATTCATTTTACCTGATGACTGTAATTGGGCCCGATCGAATGGGAAAGGAAAATTCAACAAGTCAGTAATACTCTCTTAATTAAAATCCACTCTCAGGCTCATTCTTCATTTGGCATTTTTTGATCTAAATTGGAGGTGCATTAAAGCAAGTTTCTTTTTCACTCATTGCATAGCCATCTCTGCTGTGTTGATGATGCTACTCCATATATTTCAGAGCATTTTCAGAATAGATTCCGGAGGCTCTGAATTGTCGTTCTAACCCCTTCAGATTCTGTTCTAGCTAATATGCTATCATTTTTTCACCAAGATATCCTTTTTCTGTTGATAATTCTTGTAATGTCTTTTACTCCCTGTTATAACACATACATACCAGTTGGAATGGTAGAAGGGAAGTGTTCAACAGTTTGGCTTTCTGTCAGTTACTAATATTTTATAATGAAATATTCGTTGATGTATGGACAACGAATTAAACAGCAGGTGGCTTATTATGTCTTGACTGATAAATTTAATGAATATGATTTTTCTCATATTGAAATTGAATTGTTAAACTGTTTGAATTGTTTGGGATAGGAACACTTTGTTTAACTTGGTGCAGAATGTTGGATGAATAAATTCTTATTACTGCTTTTGCAGATTCAATGTCTGTTTGGAATCTTCTTAGAGAGTTTCGAATCAGGAAGGTTCACATGGCTGTCGTTCTTAATGAGTATGGTGGAACTGTCGGAGTATGTGCATGCTATACCAGAATACAACCAACTCAGATCTGTTTGTTTGACATAAATATGAACATATGAATGTGTAAATTTATGACTCACTGAAGATCTATATGCCATGCTAATTACAACCACTGACCCAAAAAAAGTATATCGAAGATATCAATTAGAACATACTCTCACTATGAGTGATTGTTTCTTTCAACATCTTTTGTAACTATATACCAACCTCTTTTTTATGTTAATTTTAAATAAAAGCTAATAGAATCAACATGGAGATCATACCAGTCATCATGAACTATTGCAAGAATATTCATAAACAATCCTGTAGAAATATTAGCTTATGTTATTGTAGATACATGTCTAAGTATGCTACAGCTGTACTCTTGTTCTCTAATATATGTTAGATTACTTCTCTCACTTTACAGGTCCAAAATCATCGTAATAACCAAAATTCTTTCTGGTTACATTGTTATTCTGATTTCCTAAATGCCCTTATTTACCCACTATTCACATCATTCTCTTGCCCTTATCTTTCCTAGTTCTTGTTACAATTAATTGTGAATTTCTAATAACAGTTTTCCTCCAATTCTTTGAATTCATTTTGTTAGTGATTTTATGCTTCATCCTTCCACATTCTTATTGCATTTAACAATAGCTAGTTTAAGACTGGATGTAGTAAATCCTTTTTATTGATTGCTAAATTGAGAGGGGTTCACTTCTTTAGACAAAGTTTATTAGATTGTTAATAAACACTCCAAGTCTTCTGAAATCCTTTGTGTGTGATGTGCCTATAAGTACTAACAGTTTTCACAAGGTGATGTTTATTGAATCTAGATGTCCTATTTATATTGCTATTTTACAGCTTGTAACTCTTGAAGATGTTGTTGAGGAAATTGTTGGTGAAATTTTTGATGAAAATGACTCAAAGGTAAAGCTACTGTAAATTCTTCTGCTTAGTCTTTACTTCATTTCTTTCAAATTTTAGTATATTAGACATGTTAGTATGCCTTCTGTAGCTAGAGCAGTACAATCTTCATTCATGTTTTTCTCAGCAGGAAAAATAAAAATTATATTTTTGTACTATTCTGTCATTCCTACAAATTTAACGGACATGAGATACTCATAATGTTTGACCGTTTAAGTCATTGTCTCTAACAGCTGTATGACATTAATGCATTTTGGATTTAGCTATTAGTGGCTAATTATGCAATTCTGAATATAAAAATATTTTATTTTTTATGTGCCTGCTAATATGATTTACATGCTGATTTTTCATTAAAAAAACCTTTTTATCTTTTGTGGTGATTCTACAGGAGGAGATACAGAAAAAAACTGGCTACGTAGTAATGCGAGCTGAGGGTGTATTTGACGTAGATGCAAACACATCTATTGATCAGCTCTCTGAAGATTTGAACATCAAGATGCCAGAGGTTCACCACTTTTTCATACATGCAACTTACATATTAGTCTTCTGATGGCCTTGTTTGTAACCATGCTCAACAATCTTTTATTAGTTGTTTGGAGTTAGTGTGATTTTCATTGTACCACCCAGTCAGGTATTCCTTTTAAGAAAAACAATATCCAAGATCACGATTTGTTATTAGTAGTAGAACCAATAATCAAGTTGTTTGTGAATTTTTCCTTCAGAACCATTGTAGCATTGTCCTTGAAGATTATAATTATACACTTTTTATGATGTAGCAAACCATATTCTTATCTTGCAGTTGTAGGCCCTAGCATCTTTGCATCTCAAATACGCCCCTGGTCCATTGGATTTTAAGCAGCTTAGTTTAAAACATTTCTTATGCTAGCTGTTATTTCTACACAAATTGCGGACTAAATATGGGAAATATGTAACCGTGCTATATTTTGAAGAGATTTTTGCTGTTAACTATAATTGGGTTTTATGAATCCCTGGGTTAGAGGGTTAAGACGATGATCTCATTTAATTAACTACCGGTACTACTCATTGCTAAGTCTATTTAAAAATTTCAGGCTCTTAATATGTAGGATACTTCTACCCTTTCAGGGTCACCAATATGAGACAGTGTCAGGCTTTGTATGTGAAGCGTTTGGATACATCCCAAGGACAGGTGAGTGCATCAAAGTAGTTCTTGAAAGGGAAGATGAAGATGATGATGATAATAATGAGTCCGATGCTGACCACCAGGATCAGAAGCAGAAGAACCAGATTTTCAAACTTGAGGTAGTCTTATTTATTTTTGCTTATATCCTAAGTTGGTAGTAATAGAGTAAGCGTAACACTACCTTCCTATTACTCAAGTTACGCTAAGGTTGTCAATGTGATTTTCCTCAAGAAGCTTTTTCAAAAAAATTGTGCCTTGATTTCTGTTTTTTGGACATACGGTTAGAGAATGTCTCACCTCGTAGGGTCAACTATGTTGTCACAGGATTGGAATTATATTTTGCATTGTTTATAATTAAGTGTATTATAAGAGGGTGAATCTGCAGCAATGGTAAAGTCATTCCTGTATGATTAAAAAGTTATGGATTCGAATTCAGAAAATAATTTCTTTGCAATTATGCAAGAGTAAAGCTATATACAAATATTGTTCTCACCTCTCCCTCGCTCGTCGGGGTTTAATGGCTTTGTTGTCTTTGGTGCAGATACTAGCAGGAAATGCCAGAAAGGTGAGCGCTGTTCGGTTTGAAAGGATAAATAATGAAAATGAAATGTTGGAGACTAAAGAAGTAACTCGGTTGGTCCCTAAGATCATAAAAAGAAAATGGAGCAGTGGGGAGGATTCGGAGGATGATGCAGGATATGACGGAGAAGCATTTGCAAAGAAACCACAAGATGACATGTCTAGTGAATATCTAGTTGATCAGGAAATTTCTAACAAAGATTAAGTTGTTTTTTTCTTCATCTTTTTCTGCTTTCTTTATTTGGCATGTTTTTGTGCCATTTTTTGCTACACCATATAAGATGGCAAGTTTGAGATACATGTAGAAAATGAGAATCAATGATGAAAAAGCGCACACAACCTTTCAAAGACAAATAGAGGCGTCTATGCTAACGGGAAGTCTTTCAGGCTTGCGTGTAATAAAGATGGAGGTTTGATCCCTGTCATGCTCTACGTAAACTCCCCACCCCCAACACACTCACACACCAATATATATATATATATATATATATATATATATATATATATATATATATTCACATTAAAAAAAAAAATCACGTATTTTTTCTCTCATAATTTTTATTTTTTGTGTCTATCTCTCTCTTAAAATGATCAAATAGAGCCACTTGCAAAATAGAAAGTCAAAAGTAAATAATCAAAAGAGTAAGGGGTTTTACTATTTGCAATTGGATTCTTGATCCTGTAAATCTGAAGCCTATTCTGCCTCGCCAGAGCTGATCCTTGTTAGCCATTCTCACATTCAAATCCACTGTTTCGCTACACTCCATTCCCATTCCCGTTGACTCATCTAGTGGTATGTTCAGATCAGGAATTCCAATTGGGCCCATTTCATTCTTGTTAGTATTGGCCCATTTTATCTTCAATGAGTTCAAAATGTCATCGTTTGAGATTATAAAATTAAAAAATTATAATGATAAAGACATAACACAGCAATATATTTGGACTCACCGGAGATAATTTATCTTCATTGTCTGAAGAAATCCTTTACCATATATATATATATATATATATATATATATATATATATATATATATATATATAAACAAAAGGCCTAAGCCACAAAAAAAAAATCTAACTATTACAACTCAAAGCACGAAGTCTTCCAACAGCTGACAGATCAACAAACAACAGTAATATGGCATTCACCAACCAGTCTCCACACGAGTTACACTCCCTCAAAGTATGCTTGAAAGTCACAAATTAGTTTTTATCGATCCATGTCCGTATGCGAGAAATCAAATAATTCTCACAGACTGTTGCACCATTTCTAGTGAGCATGGTGATCACACTTGTTGAATCACTTTCAATAATGATGTTACGCTATCCAGCATTTCAAGCCATCTTCAACCCCCTAAGGACACCCCATAATTCAGCTTTGAATGAAGAACATCTCACTAATTTATACGCAAAGCCACCAAGCCCCTCACCACATTCATCTCGAATGACACCCCCACAAGCAGTTGGACAAGGGTTACCACGTGTAGCCCCATTCGTATTAACCTTGACAACACCCGAATTGAAAAACTGCCAAGATATGTTCGCTACCATGATTCTTCTGTCAGAAGTCAAATTTTGTACATTTGCTTGCAACCTCTTTCACATCCTTTGCAAAGATTTCGGATTAGTTTTTCTTTCATGAAAACGAGCATCAGCGAACCATACATTCTTTCATTTTGCCAATGTCAAATCTTCCAGCATGTTAGAAAGAAAGTAGTTAGCCATTTTTTTATCTTGCCTATTATTAACATGCATGACAATATTTTCCGACAACCACTGGTCCATATCTCCAAATAAGAAATCATTAACTTTATCACTTGACACTAGTTTAAGTCACAAGAATTTGGCTTCAGTATAGTCCCGAATAACATGTGAAATAGTCTCCCTCTTTAGGCCGCAAACTGGCACATATCATCTGCCTCACCCCACTGTGCCATTCTAAATCTTATCAAAAATCTCTTGCACATCACTTTCTACATCATTATTTTTACCTTTCCACATCATTATTTTTACCTTCTCAAACAAAATGATCTGATTTTACTATTGAATGCGTCGTACATAAAACGACATTAAAAATCCTAAAGCATATTGCGAAATCAATTTAAATTTGATCATAAATTAGAACTATGTATCGATCGAGTCTACGGAAGACCGTACTAAATTATGATTCAGAATAATAAAATTGAAATTCGTTTTAGATTATGATTAAAAGACTTATGAAAAGTATAAAATGAAAATTTGAGTGTCATTAATTTATATAATTATTAACTATCACAGATAAAATATAAAACTGTATCTTTAAGGATGAATTAACATTTAAATATAACTAGAATGAATGCATGGTGTTGACTTTTGAAACAATTTTTTAATTTGTCCACACCATGTCGGGAAAAATTTTAAATATCAAAAAATCATAGAGGTCAAATAGGAACAAGTGAAGGTGGCAATGCTAATCTGGCAATCCTAGTTTTGCCTTGTATTAAAGATATATTGTACCGTACAATTTGTACGCACGTGATGTTACTCTTATTGGCTTACGTGCTCCCTCTTTACATTTTTTTTTTTTTTTGGCAACATGTTCTTTCTTTTTTTAAGGACTAGAAGCACCTTATCTCAATATTATTAAATTCGACTCAATTATTGATTTGGTTGAAGTACTTTAGTTATTGATTCAATCAGTCCATCACTAATTCAATCGCATAACTCAATAAATATATATAAATTTATTATTTATATTTAAAAATTATAAATATATTCAAATCTATATAGAAAATGATATCAATTACAAATATTTTAATATAAAAATAATAAATTATACATCATTGTCGAACAAAAGATCAATCAATCATATAATATTTCTGATACTGGTGCTTCAGGTTTAGTAGACAACATTTCTAACTATAAATTAAATCAAAATTCGCTGCATATTGCATAACCAAGATATTAATAGTGTTGTATGTACATAATCTACGTAACTTAACAAGCAACACATCACTCAAATATTTCAATATAAAACATACCATTTATGTGTGTGAGTGAAAAAAACAAAAGCATCAATTGATGAGAACAAATTTTTTTTTCATGAATTGGGCCGGGACACCATTTTATGACCAGTTCACTGTTTTTGCCTTTCTGGTCGTTCTGAACGGGTCGGTCCGATTTTTATAATATTGCCTTTTCTACCAAACACCTTTGACATAGATGATAAGGAGTCTAAGTCTCTTAATCAAAAGTCCTGACTTCAAGCTCTGAGAATAAAAAAAAAGATTTTAGAGAATTGTCCCCATAACAGAGTGCAAGAAGTACTTAAATCGAATACAGTCCGAATAAATAGGTTGGAAAATTAAAAAAAATGCACCTTCTCCGTAACTGATTTCATAATGAACACAGAAATATATACATTTTTTATTAACAGAGACACGTATTAGCGCTTTCATGAATTATTCAACTGAAATTCTTTTTTTAATATTTCTTTTATTCATTTAGAAGTAGGTTTTATTTACAATTATTTTTCACAACATCTTACAATTATTTAAATATTTTCATATCAAAATCAAATTTATCCCTCAATTGATGCCTTTTCATTATTATTGATTTAATTTTAACATAAAGATAAAAAAATTATTTGCGAGGAAAAAATATTATAACTATACCTCCCTCATTTATGTAATAAAATGATTAGTATAGCTAACCAGTAAACACAATTAAAGATGAATTATTAATTGGTTGAGTTTGGAAAAATTTTGAAAAAGAAAAAAGTAATTTTGCGGTTTTTTTTAAATATTATTTTAAAATTTTGAAAACAATACTAATTTTTTTTAAAAAAGATATTAAAAATATTATAAATTTTTTAAAATATCTTTAATTAAAAAAATCCCCTTAAAAATACAAACAAATGGCACAATGTATGTTTAATAGACAAAAATATAAGTGAATGTTTCAATTAACTCGTAAGAATCTGAAATCAGATTTCAGTTTTTAGGAGAAGAGTATTTTATTAAAAAGACACGCTGTGTTATATAACCTATATTGTATATTCATAAATCAAAAAAATAAAAATAAAAATATTTAAACATGATGTCGTAGTATGCCTATTAAACAAGTGAACTTATTTGTCCATCCCCCTCCCCTTTTTATAACGTTATCCATTTGCTCGTAAAAATTAAGTGAATTGGACTTGAAACCATTAATTCTAGGGGTGTTCGCAGTCTGGATTGGATCGGTTTTGGAAGTAAAAATCATCCGATCCAATCTCTTCGGTTTGATCACGTAATCATCCATTCGGTTTGGACTTTTTTTCAAATCCGATCCGATCCAATCCAATTTTTTTCGGTTTGGATTGGATTGGATTGGTTTTCGGTATTTTAAAAATCCTAAAATTTGTTTTTTGATTATTGCTCAAATAACAACTTTTGTATATATTGACTTTGTAATTTTATTTTATTTAAATACAAAAGTATCAGTAAACGATAATATAGATTTTTTTTTTGGACAATAAGATATGAAGCTCTACATATATAAAATTTTGTTGATGAGACGTGACTAGATTTTTTCTTGAGTTTAGTTGATGGATTAATGGGTCTTGGGTTTAGAAATTTTTGAACTATGATGAGGGAAAGACCCAAGTAGGTAGAGGAAAATTAATATATTGGATCGGTTTTCATCTACCAATCCGAAAATCGATCCAATCCAATTAAAATTTGCGGGTTTTTTTTCGATTTTCGGTTTATTCGGTTTTCGATTTTTCGGTTCGGTTACTGTGGTTTGAATCTGTTTGGATCGGTTGATGAACACCCCTAATTAATCCATTTAAATGAATTTATTTTCGGTCTTGTTTTTTGATAAATTACTTGACCAGTCCAATTAGAGCTGAGTAGGACCATATAGCGACCAAGTTTTCCCTACCAAATTTTAACACAATTGCGTTCTCAAGAACTCAAACTCAAAACCACTGGTTGAGAGGATAGGAATGTTGCCTCCCTTCGTTTACACCTTAGGATGAGCCACTAATTTTTCTGGTGTCTTCTGTATCATAGGTGCTGAAATACCTTTTCCCTTATGTTCTATACTCCTCTCGACAATAGGAATGTTTCTCCTGCAAGTCTTTGGTTGACCGTTAATGGAGGCTAGCCTCACCACTTCTACTTTTTTGTCCACTTGGGTCGTCGGAACAGCTCTTGGCTTTCGCCCCTTTGATGCTCTTTGGACCGCCATACATGCCCCAAATGCGTCGTCCTTCTCTTTTTCAATAACTGCTATTGTATTCGTCGTGGATGAGCCTACTATAGTGTCCTTCGATCCTCCTTGATTGTTTGGATCATGCACCTCTTACCACGAGAGAAGCATATCATGTGTAGTCCTTCGTATTCTACATGGAAAACTCTATTGCCAATCTTAAACTTTGATAAGAAGCTCCTTCTAAGGTTTACTTCGACACATATATTTTGGCAAAGTGGACTTGTATGTTGTATGCTCCCTTTCATTTCTTCGAATGAAACTTTTACCCATCTTCAGCTTTTTTTCAAAGAGGTTACCTATCCTCCACAAATGATAGAGGTAAAATACGATAGGCAACCCTAGCATCATAATCCACACAAATAGCTTCCTAAGTCTTCATCATATGGATCAAATAAAGATCTCCACCTTCGCACAACAACATAATCATATGCTATTATCCATGATCCCTCATATAGGACATGAAAATAGTCGCTTTGTTCCTAGAAACGCAACAACACATACCCATTGTCTAGGTTAATTAGCTCATACCTCCCCACAAGGTTCCATAGTCGTTGAAGTCTAGCCATAAGAAACTTGGTTCTTATTCTTTTCCCAAATAACTTAATGATCATGGTTGTTTTTCATTGTTCACAATCTTCTTTTTTGTTGCCTACGAGAGAAATGGTAAGCTAGGCATAATGGGTCCCCAACTCCATCAGTGATGATATCATCCAACATCTTCTTCAGTGGCGAACCCAAAAAATTTTAATTATGTCAGCACACTTAGTAGTGGGGGTTCGGTGCCTCCAAAATTTTTTTTAAAATAAATTTTAAATGCATTTAAAAATAAAAGAATATAAATAAGAAGAGAAAAGAAAACAATTCATATATATAAACTTTGCTATTTCAAGCTATTTCACGCGTATCTATTTTTTGTAAATGTTATTTCAAGATAGAATAAAGTACATTTTGTGTCCTCAACAAATATCACGGGCCCAATTTAATTTCTTAGATAGAAAAAAGTCGGCTCGTGGTACTTTTGAAATTTAAAATAGACCCATGTTAGTCCTTTTGAGGGATTAACATGAGTCTTCTTTGAATTTCAAAGGAACCACGATTTCAACTAACTGTGTCTATTTTAAAATTCAGAAGGGCCACAAGTCGACTTTTTTTTTTCTAAAGGATTAAAATGGCCCCTGTGATTTTTGTTGAGGACCTAAAAGATACTTTACTCTTCAAGCTATTAAAGAAAATTTAAATGCTATTTCAAGGTATTCACGTGTAGAGATGGCTAACCAACTATACACATATATCAAGCTTTACTATTTCAAAAGTTTTTTTGTGTGTGTATGCACTTGCACACATTGGCAAGCAAGTATGTCCGCCAGTGATCTCCTCTAAGGATAATTTTCCCCTAGACACCTCCACATCAACTTGGGTATTGGAAATCAACACATAAATCGCAAAACAGGAAGAAATCGACACAACGATTTATCCTCGTTCACCAAATATAAGGTATGTTTAGCTTGTCTATACTATATTCAATTCACGACACTCGTTACAAGTCTCTCAATTCAAAAGAGAATATAAAGAGGATTTAGAAAATCTTAATACCAGCTATTCGTAGGCCTAAAACTTAAACTACTAAAAAAAAATAGTAATGAGTCATCAATGAGCGGAACCAAGTTAGCTTTCTATGTCCAGCAGGTTTTTCCTCGTCAACACCCAAAGGGAGTGTTTCCCGTACATCCTCCACATTGACCTGCGATGGTTTATCCAGCTTAATTAATTCGTCCACGTTAATTTGAATTGGTTTCTCCATAATGTCCTCTTTCAATTTCTTTATACTTCGCTCAAGCAGGTCTGCTTCCTCCGTTCACCATTTCTTTATAAAGCATACCCATATAGAAGTAATCAAGAAAGAACCAAAGAAATAAAACACACGTTAGAAATTTTATTGCCATTGCCCTTCACAAGAGTCTGTGGATACCCCTTTATAAGTCATGAACAATTTGAAAGACATAAAACAATATTGATAATATATGGGATATGATTCCTAAAAGTTTCAAACATCATTTTTTATTCAAATTAAACAAACATGCTCCTTACATATGACAAATATAAAATTTCTACAAATCAACCATGGTACAAACAATTAATGTATACATTTTTGTAAAATAATGTAGGACAATATTAACAAATAAAATCAACCTCCTACCTATATAAGAACATTAGAAATACATATATAACACGCTGTAACGAGATGACAATCTAAAATTCAGAATCTAAGTTCACAACTTTACGAATTGGAAGAGATGGAATCATAATGAATAACATGGTAAGATTCAAGGTAGCTGAGATTGGTATTAATGGAGTTGAGATATTGTCTCCCATTGACAAATCACTTTCTTTAGCATGTCAACCCTCTTCATCCTTGGCCACACTAACTAGCTTAGCATACTTGTTGACCTTCGACCTCAAACATTCTGTGACCCTGGTTGCATCAACTTCTTCTCCTTTAATCACCACTCGATCTCTTTCTTCCCTTTGAAAAGTAACCGATATAACACCTATTTATACAAACAGCATATCATCCACAAACAATTAAATGATTAATTAAGCAGTGTGCACGACAAAAATAATAATAATAATAATAAGAGAAATATTATATCTATAAACTTTTTGTTTACAAATTATATTATATATGTCTTAACGGTAAGACACTTTTTAGTGAAACCTTATTAAATATAGAGTAATTTGTAAGCTTGTAAAAAAAAAGTTTGTTAATATAACCATTCTCTAATAATAATAATACTAATAAGAAGAAGAAGAATGATGGAGGGGTATGATCAGCACCATCAGCCGTCGTGCATATAGTCATGATCTTCTTCTTGCATTTTGTGCAATGGAGTGGCACCTCAATCACGATCTTTTGCTGCACCATTTATAGGCATAAAACATCTCATAATTAACCATATATATGTTAGCTGAAATATTGCCATCAAAAGAGAAAATGTTATGGAATTGTAGGAGTGTCAAATTGAAGCTTTCTTGAAGGAAAAAAAAAATAAAAGAAGAAGAAGAAGAAGAAAGAAGCTGCAATTCAACGAAGTAAATTGCTTACCTTCATAATCTCCTCTAATGAAACCAGCTTAAGTCGAAATTCTTCTTAATTTGAAGAGATGAATGAACCATCATCACATATATAGAAGAATAGAGATGTGTCAGTTTTAATTAAGTTTGACTAACTTGCAATGCAAACGTACGCCTAATTTTGCTAAAGATTTTTATTTTAAAAAACTACGTTGGCGATCCACTTTTTATGGATTCGACACGGTTGTCAAATCTATTGTCAAACGAAATAAGTCAGCTTCTTGTGTTTATAAGTTAGTATTATTTGAATCAACTTTCAATCACGTGTATGAATATGAATTTTAAGTTATATAAATAGTCCCTTTAAATTTTAAGGAGTTTTTAGTTACGTAAAGAAACATTTGAGCCTAAAAGTTTAAATAGTTCGGTGAGATTAACTCATTTTGGACATGAATGGTGAATGACATCAAACACATCTTATATATATTAAAAAATTCTAATAATATTTAATTATTTTTATTAATATAATGGGAGTGGTGAGTGGTGAGAATTGAACTTGTGACCACTTAATCACGGCTCTAATATCATATAAAGAATAATTTCAGCCCAAAAATTTAAGCTATTAAATTAATAATTTTATATTTCTCTAACAAGTTATGAATAAGATTTATATATATTTTTTTTTTTAGTACAAGGATTTATATTTTTCTGGTTAGATAAACAGTTGGAATCTACAAGAAAAATTACACTTGCAATTTCGTCCCCTTCACAAAATTTTCTAGCTGCGTCATTGTTTGGATGGAAATGTATTATGAATGTTATGCACATGATAGAATTCGATTTTAACTTTTAAAAAAAACACAAGAGAAGCTAAATTTACTCTCCATTCTCTTTAATTTTAAAAAATTACAATGCTTTGTCCTAAGAAATGGTACTACATTTAATTTATTTTAATATAAATGAACATCTTAGGCTCTTAGAAATAGCAACTCTCAGTAACACCAGACACCAACAGCTAATTTTGAATACGTCTATTATTAATTGTGAGATTTTAGAAGATAAAAACAAGCTTTAAATACCCCTAATATCAATTTTGGAATTTCACCAAAATTTTCATTTCATCTTCTAAAATTTTAAAATAGTTGTCCACAATGTTGAAACTTGAGAGCCCTAAAGGGATAAAAAAAATTATTCTTAAGAAACTCATTCACACTAAAATAAGTTAAAGTATTGCAGATACTAATTTCTTAAACTCTAGTTTAAATGGGACAGGACATTAAATTCATATATGAGTTATCATTTTTTAATAAAAACAATAATAAGCTCGATCAAAATAATGATAGTAATAAAAAAGTTAAAGTAATTTTCAAATGAAAAGTCATTTAGCCAAAATAATGATAATAATAGCATAATCAAATTAATTATCCTCCAGTTTTGCTCGGTCATATAAAACTTTTTTAAAAAAATAACAACAATAATAATAATTTAATCTCAAAGGCAACGGACGATCTAAATACAAATAATATAAAGGAACGGTCCAGCTTTATAGCACTACGCGTCCAAAACATGAAGGTGTTATTTTTTTTGGAAGAGTTATATTTTCAATTTTTTATTTAGAAACTATAGAATATAATTTACAAAATTTTATAAAAAAAATTTATAAACATATCATTGTGCATCTTTTTTTATCAAGCC